>NC_060162.1:26351616-26355649 GCF_021292245.1 Micropterus dolomieu | reverse complement strand
TAGGGGTAGTATGGGAGTCGACAACGATGCGGGCACAATTGTCTCCGGCACGTGTCGACACAATATTGGCGGCCGTGAAAGGGGTGAAGTTAAGTTACTCCATCACTATGAAACACTTTCAACGAGTGTTGGGTCTCCTGGCGGCTGCATCCAGCGTAATACCATCTGGACTGCTGCACATGAGACCCCTGCAGTGGTGGCTAAGGACCAAGGGTTTTTCCCCCGTCTGATTTGGGTTACGCGCAAGTGTCTTCGTTCCCTATCAGATTGGAAGGAAACTTGGTTCCTGTCCCAGGGGCCCATGCTGGGAGGGTCTTGTCGCGGGCTGGTTATTTCGACAGACGCCTCCCTCACGGGCAGGGGCGCGGTCATGGACGGCCGCTTTGCAAGGGGATCCTGGCAGGTGCATCAATCCGAGTGGCATATCAACTGTCTCGAGATGTTGGCGGTGTTCCAGGCTCTAAGGAGTTTCCTGCCCGATCTCCAAGGCCACCACGTCCTGGTTCATTCCGACAACACAGCGGTGGTGGCCTATCTGAATCACCAGGGCGGTCTGTGCTCGCGCCCTCTATACAGACTGGCGCGTCAGATCCTCCTGTGGTCCCAGCAGAGGTTACTATCGCTCAGGGCGATGTATCTCCCGGGGACGCAGAATCAGGGAGCAGACCTGCTGTCGAGGCAGGGGCTGAGGCCCGGGGAATGGAGACTTCACCCCGAAGTGGTGGAGCTCTTGTGCGAAGAGTTCGGCACCATAGACGTGGATCTGTTTGCGTCTCAAGAGACTACGCACTGCCCGCTATGGTTTTCTCTCGTTCCTCCAGCCCCGTTGGGTCTGGACGCCATGGTACATTCGTGGCCGAGGCTACGTCTGTACGCTTTTCCCCCAGTCGCTCTGCTTCCGGGGGTTCTGGAGCGGGTCCGCCAGGACGATGTCGGCCTACTGCTCGTAGCCCCGTTCTGGCCAACCCGGGTGTGGTTCTCGGACATCATGTCGCTCCTGGACGGCCCGCCGTGGCAGGTCCCTCTGAGGAGAGACCTGCTGTCCCAGGCGCAGGGCCGGGTTCTTCACCCTTGCCCCGCCGTATGGCGACTGTGGGTCTGGCCCCTGAGGGGGCACAGTACCTAGAGGTGGGTCTAACAGCCGGAGCAGTCGAGACCCTCCTCAGCTCCAGGGCCCCGTCCACACAGACCCTCCGTGGTGCCCGGAGGATGAGACCTGCGACTCGGTCCAAGGTTCCCACTCGGGATCTGGCGGGGGTTCTTGGGGCGTTGGCTGAGGCCCCCTTCGAACCCCTGGAGTCAGCTGAGTTGACTTGACCCTCAAGATGGCCTTTCTCCTTGCTATCACCTCTCTGAGGAGGGTGGGGGATCTCCAAGCGCTTCCGGTTTCCCCGCAAAGCCTGGAGTTTGCCCCGGGGAATATTAGAGCTATCCTGCACCCTCGTCCAGGACAAATCCCTAAAGTGCCTTCTTGTGCGGCAGGGTCCACAGTGCTGCAGGCATTTCATCCTCCACCTCATGTGACAGCGGAGGACGGGAGACTCCATCTGCTCTGCCCTGTCATTGCACTGAGTATTTACACTCTGAGGTCCTCCCGTTGGAGGAAGGCTGATCAGCTGCTAGTGTGTTTTGGGTCCCCCAGGGCTGGGCTCCCTGCATCCAAACATACTATTAGCAACTGGATTGTTCAGACTATTTCCCTGGCCTATCAGGTGCACGGTTTGCCTTCACCTGTGGCTGTGAGGGCTCATTCTACCAGAGGCATGGCGGCCTCTCGAGCCCTCCTTTCCGGGGCCTCTTTGCAGGATGTTTGTGTAGCGGCTGGCTGGGCCACTCCGCACACATTCATTCGGTTTTACAGTCTTGACCTTCCTTCGGCACCTGGCACTCGTGCGCTCTCCTCTTAGTCGTGCCACTTTATTGCACACTGGGGCAGGCGGAGTTTTCGGCACGGTTTAGCAGGTATCTCGTTCCCACAGTGTCGTAACCGACGCATTTCGAGTTCCCTCGAAGGGGAACGTCTTGGGTTACGTATGTAACCCTGGTTCCCCGAGAAGGGGAACAACACTCTGCGTCGGCCCGCCGCACCTCTCTCCCCGCCTGAAGCGCCTGCTTCATAGTTTAAGCTAATGATGAGTGTGTACAGGTGTGCTTTCTACTCCTCCGGTTATTCCGTCACACCTTACCGTTCTAGCAACAAACCAATAGGATTGGAGTGATTTCATTCACGTTCAGACCTGCTACGCCTAGAGGCGTTCCCATAGTGTCGTAACCGACGCAGTGTCTCGTTCCCCTTCTTGGGGAACCAGGGTTACATACGTAACCCGAGACGATTACAGACTTTCCGACAGCGAGCAGCACGTGAAACTGGGAAACTTTCTGACTCCAGGACCATCAGCACCGGTTCCCCTTAAGGTTGCGTTCTTTCCCCTCTATCCCGTACATCTTGCCATTATCCTGTAAATTTTTTGCATGTCTTTTTTATATTTTGTATTTTGTACTTGTACATTTTTGATCTCGTTACTTTTAGTATATTTATATGTATATATTTCTGTTCATGTAAGCACCAAAATACTGAGGCAAATTCCTCGTATGTGAAAATGTACCTGGCAATAAACCTGATTCTGATTCTAACCATTGGTATAAGTACATTTTGCTGTGTCAGGTATCAGTTCAGTCTACTCTTATATTCCTGTTGTGTACATCATATACTTTTTTGATCAGGGTTTATGCAAGGTAGGGTTAACTGCACCTAGGGATGTGGTGAACACATTTGAAACCAGTGTAGGGTTAGGAGCCCTTATTCTTTTTTCTAATAGGTTAAGGATTTTAGAAATCACACCTCTTCCCTGATCTGTTACCTGCTAATTGTTTGTTTAGCTGTCTGAGGAAACAAGATTCTACTGCCAGGCCATTACCACCACAGTCTGTAAGGCTGTTTATAACTGGCAGTAATACAGTATGTGTCTTGGGTGATACTATCACATGACAGCTATAAGTATGTTAGTTCACACCTGGCATTAGAATGCGTCTTGTATGACCACTTCCCCGCTGTATATTCAAATATCCATGTACATCATTTCCATTTGCAAAAAAAGTGTTTTTATCCTGAATTTGATTAATGTATTGTTTATCAGACCACAAATGAAAAAGATATTAGGTTGGAAAAATTATAAATGTCAGCGGACCATGTTTCTAAAGACAGAACGTGTGTAACTGACATGTAATATTTTTCCTTCCTCACAATGACATCTATTTTCTGAAGTGCACCAGTTCCTCTTGCAGCAAAGCACCCCTACAACATGATGGTCATTATGGCCAATCAGTTAAATTTTTGTTTCATCAGACCAGAGGACAATTCTCCAAAAGCAAGATCTATGTGTGCAGTTTCAAACCGCAGTCTGGCTTTTTTATGTCAGTTTTGGAGCAGTGGCTTTTTCCTTGTTGAGCGGCTTGTGGAGTTGTGTCGATATAGAACTTGTTTTATTGTGGATGATGTAGATTCTTTTGTACCTGCGTGATACTTTTATATGTATCGTCTTTCAGATCAGCTGTGTGCTCTCATGGTGTTTATACTTGTGAACAATTGTTTGTACAGATGAATAGTACATTCAGTCTTTTGAAATTTGCTCCCAAGGATTGATCCCTGTTTCTTCTTTTTCCTACTTCCACCTCTCCTGCTTTGTATATCTCTTCCTTGAAATTTTCCTTTTTCCTCCCTTCTCTCCTTGTTAATCTGCCCCTGCCTCACCCCTCCTCCACCCATGCTATTTCTTCACTCTCTTCCCCATTCTTCAGTCCCTTCTTCTCCTCTCCTCCACTTTCCTCTATGCTCTCCACATACCCTTCCTGCCCCCCCCCCACTCACTCCCCTTTACATCTTTCTTCTATTTCATCATCTGTCTTTTTCATCTTTATTTTCTCCCCTCTCTTTTCTATACTCTTCTCTTTTTCACTAATATCCTCCCTCCTCCTCCCTCCCTTACCCTCCGCCTCTCCTACTTCTTATCCGTGCCCCCCCCCCCCCCCCCCC
>NC_060162.1:26341867-26351596 GCF_021292245.1 Micropterus dolomieu | reverse complement strand
TTTTCCGTGCCCCCCCCCCCCCCCCCCTATTAAGGTCAGGATGGTGCTAAGTGTCTATCAGTGCTGATGAGGCTCAGGAGACTCCTTTGTTCTCAATGAGGGTGAAAATTCGAAACAGCCACAAGAGTGAATAGCATTCCCTCCTCACCCCCCACCTCCATCACCTCATCCCGTCGCCCCGATCAATCGCTCCTTCTCCCTAACAACTCTATTGATCAGATGCACTAACAACATCTTTCATTTATTAATTATGAGAGAATGTCTTCCTGGGATTTCTCTCTTTCAGTTTGATCTCCTTACTTCCCCCTCTTCTCCTCCCTGCTCCCTTTATTTTGGAGCTCTGATGTCTAATTTTCAAGTCATAGAGATTTGTTTTATGTTTTAGAAAACCTACAACATTTCATATATGTCACAGAGAGTTACAGTTTTACTGTAACTTTGTATTAAACAAATTTGGATGTTTGTCATAAATTCAATTTATTGTGTGAATGGGAAATTTCTTATTCTGCCTGACTTGAAGCATGAGACATGACATGTTTAGTTTATTAACATTTAACTGAAACACACCCATTGACTTTAACCAAATTGCTCTTGTAGACTAAACCTAACTACACATGAGACTCATTACCTGCTCATGCCCACTATCCACTTTAACTACCTCCCTCCAACTTCTGTGTGTAGCACTTCCTTCACTCAAAAAAAATGTTGCCCGGCAAGCTGATTGGTCTGCAGTGTTAAAAATTTTAAATGTTGTAAAATTACATCTGTACGATCAAGGGATGTGAAAAAAAAAAAGAACAAACATACTATCTGCATGTTATATCCCCTGAGTTGATTCTATGTTTTAAAAAACTTTATCATGCTATATAGGAAGGAGGTGGGTATGCAAATTATTTGGAAAAAAAAAACCTGGAGTGGAGATTGGCCTGAACTGACATTAGACACTGGGGCATTTATTTCAAATAACATGCATGCAGTCTATTTGAGTCCCAATGTACTTTAGTGGGTAAACCAGGGCGAAAGTAACACGGGACGAAAGTAACAAGGCGATTTTCTCGGAGCCCTGACTGCATTTACAGTCCAAGCTGTGACAGCACCTTCAGCACGCAACTCTTGATGGAGCTGCCAAATATTCTTTACTGTTTTCGAGCATGACAAGTAAAGTTGTGTCTCTCATTTGCTCATTCACAGTAATGATTAATCTACAGGTTATTTTGTGCTTTAACACACCCTGAAGTTTGCCCTGTCAGAGTTTTTCAGTGTAAGAATAAATCATGTTGATATATCAGGAGTTCCTGTCCTGTCTTCAGTGACCACAAGTGTTTCTTTTGTCCCGCTGCTAATGTGGTGACTTTCTCTGTGTTGCAGCATGTATTGAAACATGTTTGTTATATTATACCAACAGATTATGCCAAGAGTGAGGGTCACAAAGACAGACAGAGGTCTGATTCAGCCAGATGTTTTCATGCACATTTTGAAATTACGGATAGAAACGTGACTATTTTTTATATTTATGTTCATTCATTTTAATAAATGTTTTATGAATGGATTGACATTGCCAATGAAACATCTGAAGAAACTGTAAATAGATAATAAATAAAATGAAAATGTAATTTATACATTTTTTGCAAAGATAAAGGACAAAATACATTTGCAGTTACATATTTATAAGGTCATAGTCACGTATATTTAATAAGGGAAACACAAAAAATCTAGTTGTGTTACTTTCAACCCTCCTGTGTGTTACTTTCAACCCAACTGATGGGGTCAAAAGTAACAATGTGCCGCTTAAGTTTAAAGTGAAATTACATGGAAGTACACTTTAGTTCTACATTCGTATAAAATACCACCTGATATTGATAGACCACACCTGTGAGTTAGTGACCACAGCAAAAATACATAATCTTTAAAAATCAGGTTTTTCTGAAAAATGGTACTATTGCCCCTGCTCTCCCCTACTGTGAAATGCAGCAGATCCTGGGCTTTCAAGTGATGTAACACACATAAGGTTGTGGCCAATAGAGCACATCATCTGTGTTTTCAAAATAGCCGGAATTTCAACTAACACATTTTATAAAGATGCACTGATGTTGTTTTTCTCATTGACGAGAATCTTAACTATATTATATTAAGAAATTAGAAGTGAATGTTTCTTTTAACCCATGTCCTTTGTGCCAGACCTATTTCACACTTAGTTTTAGCGCTGTGCCAGTGACACAGACAGAGAGACAAGGAAAGAGGCAGAGACAGCAATGTAACCTGGCCGCTGCATTGTTATAGTTGCGCTGCCCAAAGGTTGATGTCTAGAAACTATACTACGTCACCTGACTTCTTCACACAGCCGACAGAGGTATAATGCTGCATAATCGACCTATACAGCAAAAGGAAAACAGAGGAAGGGCTGGAGAATACGAGGACAAGGTCTGTGCAGATAAAGATATTGCCACACACTTCCAGTGGGTCAGAGATTATTGTGAGGGATTACTTTTGTTTGAGTCTATACATTATTTTTTTTAGTAACACCCTACTCATTATACTTTTAATATTACTTTTCTTAAAAGTGGATTTTATTATGTATCTTCTTTCTTTTACAATTAAGTTTCAACCCTGTCCTGAAGGACAGAACTCCAGATAGCAACACCACCAACCACGAAGTCTTAACTCAAAACACCTGCAAAGGCCTTTAAATGGTCTCTCAGTCTAGTTCTGTAGGCTACACAATCATGGGGAAGACTGCTGACTTGACAGCTGTCCAAAAGACGACCATTGACACCTTGCACAAGGAGGGCAAAGTGGTCCAAAGTTATGTTCTCTAATGAAAGTAAATTTTGCATTTCCTTTGGAAATCAAGGTCCCAGAGTCTGGAGGAAGAGAGGAGAGGCACAGCATCCACGTTGCTTGAAGTCCAGTGGAAAGTTTCCACAGTCAGTGATGGTTTGGTCCACTGTGTTTTCTGAGGTCCAAGGTCAGATGCGATACGCCAGACCCAACAATGCAGAAGAGCTGAAGGCCACTATCAGAGCAACCTGGGCTCTTATAACATCTGAGCAGTGCCACAGACTGATGGACTCCATGCCACGCCGCATTGCTGCAGGAATTCAGGCAAAAGTGGCCCCAACTAAGTATTGAGTGCTGTACATGCTCATACTTTTCATGTTCATACTTTTCGGTTGACCAACATTTCTAAAAATCCTTTTTTTGTATTGGTCTTAAGTAATAATCAAATTTTCAGAGATACTGAATTTGGGATTTTCATTAGTTGTCAGTTTTAATCATCACAATTAAATGAAATAAACATTTGAAATATATCAGTATGTGTGTAATGAATGAATATAATATCCAAGTTTCACTTTTTGAATGGAATTACTGAAATAAATCAACTTTTTGATGATATTCTAATTATATGACCAGCACCTGTATATAGCACCAGTTCATAACAGAAGATATCTCATTGTTGCCCTTGTTGTGTCTGTTTCCTCCACCCACTGCATGTCAAATAGGACTGACTTCATTATGGGTGAACAAGTATTTTTTTTGACACGTGCATAATGAAAATGAGAAATGTCTTTTTGGCGATTAGACATTGTAACATTGTCATATTTTAAAGGGGTTAGTGAAGCCATGAGTATAATAAGATATCCCCAAAAAAGAGAGAAAAGAAAAGATCAACCACACAATGTTACTCAATCCTTACCGTACTAGGCCATGGTGGATTTCTAATAAAATATGAAATTCAGAAAATAGGAAACAACTGGAAAGACACCTACACTTATCATAAAATAGTGCCATGAATGAAGCTGCGTGGACCATGCTGCGAAGATGCGGTCACGTTGGCCATTGGTGATGCAATGAATGAGGTCACAAAGAGCTTTTGATGAGTTTCTTTGACCATGGTGGCACAGTTAATGAGGTCACAATTAGCAGAATACAGGGAATGAGAGCAATGAGCAGAATGCATAAGTATGAGCGATTAGCAGGATGCGATGAATATGTAGAACTATGAGCAAACAAATACCCCCACTGTCAGCAATGACTGGATGTTTAAATGGGGTAACTATAGGTCTGCAATAAACAGAGCATGTATATTGCTAGTGATGAATTAACTATAGCTATGACTGAAAATAACAGGAAATAAAATCAGATGTGATGAAACCATAACACATACACATTTGAATCAGAGAATCCATTTCTGTAAAGTGCTAGCACTTTACAGAAATGGCAGCAGTTCCCCCTAGCATCCATGGATGGATGCATCTATGAAAACTTTGTGTCTGAAGAATACATCGGCTCATCAGTGTGATGATTAGTGATGAGGTCGGGAATTATCTAGAACTTATAAAATTACCATGACTATCCTGATGATGACTTTGACTAGTTGATGACTGATTGTGATCGTTCCAGCAGAGGAGAAGACTTTGTTATGACTTCAATAGCTTGGAGGAACCCTTCCATAGAGGATCTGAGTCACATAAAGGGGCTCTATGTGTGTCTTGATTTGACCCATTTCTTAAATAAAGCCAGTGGTAAAATGGAAGCTGGGTCTCAAATAAGGCCCAGCCCCAATGCAGCTGAAGGAAAACAAGGGTGGATTAGCTTTTGTTGCAAGTCATAAATGTACATTTAACTCATTTAGTTGACACTTTTATTCAAAGCGACTTACAATTGCTATATATTTCAGAGGTCACACGCCTCTGGAGCAACTAGGGGTTAAGTGTCTTGCTCAGGGACACATTGGTTGATGTGTTACAGTGGGAATCTAACGCAGGTCTCCCACACCAAAGGCAAGTATCTTGTCCACTGTGCTGTCGCCACTCCATAAAAACTTTTTGTATAAATGTACCAGCCAATCTGGCATAAACTACTTCCATCGCTTAATCAGTGAATCCACAATATAATAAATGCTATTCAACGCTTGATTGCTGGTATAAATTTTATAGACCAATTTTAGTTCAATTGGAACTGATACAGGAAGTTTTGTAACAGGAATGGCAAAAAGTGATACTTACTTACCAAGGCAAAAGGGAGATGATGTAAAATGATATTTTCTCTTGTCCACCATGAAACCTATTGGACAGAATAATTGAAATACAGTCCTGTCTCTGAAATATGCTTTCAAATAAATGCCTATTACCCTTGTAGTAAGAGGTGGAAGAGTACTCAGATACTTTATCCAAGAAGCACTCAGCGAAGAAATCCTCTTTTACAAGTCAAAGTCCAACTTTCAACTTCACCAAACAAAAGTGCCAGCATCAAAATACATCCAAAGTACCAAAAGCAAAAGCTTAGGAGCAAGGAAAAAAGCGGACAGGACCTGTGTAAGCAAGAAGTTAGGAACCAAAATGGAGGGGCTCAATAAGCTCACTTGGTAGAGTGCGTGCCCCATGTACAAGGCTGAGCCCTTATTGCAGCACCCCAGGGTTCCTGTCCACCCTGTAGCCCTTTGCTGCATTACCAGACGCTATTCACTATCCTCTCAAATAAAAATGCAAAAAAATTTAAAAAAGGAACCAAAATGGAGGCTGAGACAAAAGCCTCTTACTTGAAATCGCTTTTTGATGGCATTATAATGCATCAGTCAGTTCAGGGAATGCGGTGGATACCTTTCTGGCTCAGATTCTGACGATATGGGGTCCTGTGCTGTCGGCGGGTTCGACAGGACAGCTGATTCTCAGGAGCCGCGGAGAAAAACAGAAGTCGACTTAGTGTCTGCCATTACTTGTTGTCTCCACTTTGTTGACCAATCCTTGTTGCTGACCCCTCCGTGTTGTCCCCTCCTTGTTGCCCAGCCGTCCTCGTTGTGTTGTCTCCATCTTGCTGCTTTGTCCTCCTTGTTGTCTCCTCCATGTTGTCCCCTCCATGTTGCGTTTTCCAGACTCGCTGAGTTTTTATTGATTGGAGGAGCGAGCGCTGACAGACTGACAAATAGCCTTTTTATTAACGGCCTGTCTGTGCCTGGTAGCCAGAGATCGCAGAGAAGAACAATTCAATTCAGCTCAATAGACTTTATGTCTCCCTGCAGGGCCATTTTCATTACAGGCATAAAAACACTGATTAAAGACAAAAAATAGACATCACTCTCATAAACTCAGCCTGCACCACAGAGCAGTCTCTTTATGTGGTTTACCTGCCTCTTACAGGATGATATGGGTTGAAATTGACAGTCAGCTGTCTGATTTTTAGTTTGAGAAGCCCATCAGCAGCTGAAAAGTGTTCATTTTGATGCTAGTAACATTATCTGTGTTTGAATTTGTTTTTCAAACATTTTAAATGGCAAGTGTCTAATATTATACAAGTAGTCACTGAAGTCTTGTTAGGACAGCATTAGACACACGTATCAAATGCGATTTATGGGGAATTGGATGACTTTGTTGCATGGTAAAAATACTTCAAATGTGCTGATTTGAGCATGTGTGTGTGTCGTGGTCATGCCTGTGTGGGCCTGTATGTGTGTGTAATATGTGTGCCTGGTTGTATGAATATTTGATGAAATCCACCAAACCAAACTTAATGTTTTGTTTGGGATTGATTTTACTTATTGGTAAGTATGTGGCAATGAAATGATTGTTTTCACTGCTAAACTGATATGATATTGTATGGTTAGGCCTTTGTAGTGTCTCTAGTCTTTACATATCCTGTGTATTCACATGTTTTGGGCACCCCCCTGGATAAAAGAAATGTGTGGGCTCTCAACACAGAGTGGATATGTGGAAAGAGGTGCAATTAAAACTACTAAGACCATGATCACTTGATACTATAATAATTAATTATAGTGACTACCTATACAGTCATTTACTAATGAGAGAAAGTGGATTTAAGGTTAAGTTAGTCTTTAATAAAACAACTGTCTTCATTTCTGTGTAAAGCTTTTTCCTACTTACTTACACACATTTTTTTTGGTATTCTAAAATACATGAGTTAAATGTGTGGATGTACAATCCTTTAAAATATTGAGTGTTTCTAATCATTTTTCCTCCTTGAGGACACACATTTGCTCTCTCTCTCTCTCTCTCTCCCTCTTGTGTCCTCTGTCTCACCCGGCCCTCAGGGGTGCTGTCACATGATTGGTCAGTGACATGACAACCAATTAAGGACTAATTAATCAAGCTCCAGTTGATAGGTAATATCCTGAGCCACTCGGGGTGAAACTGTGTGTGTGTGAGTGAGAGAGAGAGATGAGATGAGTTAAATCGAAGGGAAGGGAAGAGCAGAGGGAAGAAGGAAAGTGAGAGAAATGGCTTGTTTCCATCACTTCACACATTCAAGCATTAAACTAACTATCTGCAGAACCAAAATATCCCCATGTGTCTACATAAGATACTTTAGAAAAATATCTCAACATTTTTTATGTATTTAACATTTGTGTATTTAGCAACTTTTATCAAACATCATTGACCCATTAGCAACAGCATAGCTGTGACATCATAACTATGAGATAAAAAATAATAGCAAAACCTAATTGACTCTAGCTAGCTTTGTCTTTAGCTATTGTTCTTTTCACGTTGCTATCATCAATATCAGTACACAGTACATGTAAATCTACCTCTTTTTAAACATCTTTCAACATCTTTTTATGCAGGCTGAAGTGTCATGAATAGATCCAGACACTGAAATAAATGCCCTCATGTAAACTCTGTGTTACAAAAAAAACTTACATTGTCAAGTTCCCTGCTCAAACACTTACTGTCAGTCACATGAGACCACATTCACTGAGATATATTGGTGACTCTCTTTAAGGGGAGATGAGTTAAAAAATGTTTTTAATGAGATTCCAATAGGAAGTGCTGCAGTAGATACAAATTAATCTACAGATTGTATACCCCATGAACACGTATCATTGTTTTCTGAATGACCCATGAAAAAAAAAGCTCAATGAGCGATTATATTGAGTAACAGAAGGTAGTAGAACACAGGCTAAACAGGATGCGATGCCATGGAGGGCTCTCAATAGTGCAAAGCCAAAGCATCATCTCCCAGAAAACAATGTCATACTAAATAATGGAGAGGTAACTAAATCGTCTGTCTGAAGGTAGGTGACGATTGGACAGATGGTTGTTTTTGTGGCTCTTCACAGTCCGGTGCTGTGATCTTTTACACCTGTGTCCGTCACTTGGAGAAACAATTGACCAATTTGCGCTTTATTGGTGGGATTAAGAATTGAGATGTCATCTCCCGACCTAGTTAGCTAGCTTTCAGTAAGAAAATTCACAACGAATGGCCACAGATGTGACAAAATGTCACTTCTACTGTGATTCTTCTGTGCAGGAGTGTGTACTTTTACTATGAACCCTTGTAATAGATGGATGCAGTATAAATACATTAATGCATTTGTATGCTGACTGTACACAGTACTGCTGCATTACAACCACATGGAGCAGTAATCTGACCTGCAGTGAAACTCTGTCGGACCTCTAAAAATAAATGTGATCACTGTGGGGGGGCCCGGGGCCCTCGGGCCGTCCGAATGGAAGTATTGATGAGAGCAAAGGAAAGAGAAACACACACACACACACACAGAAGCAGAGTGTTAGAGCCGCTGGCTAGAGGCCACAGTAAACCTATTGATCCATTGTTGTTTGCAGCCCATCTCTACACGCGCCAACACACACACACACACACACACACACACACGCACACACACACACAGACAAAGGGAGAGATGCTATTATTTTGGGTTCTTTTTGTTTTGTTTTCTGTTTTTCCCTCTGTTCTTGCCTCCATTTTAACCTTTCTAATCTAATCTGTTTTCAAATGGACAGAATACACGTTCAGACTTGTAAAACACACAAACAAACAAGAAACCCTCAAACATATGGAATGCTGATGGTTAAAACCTAAATTCACCATTTTGTGACATATTTCTGTAAACAACCTCACAGCCAGTTTCCCAGGGACGTCACTAGGATTAAAAGACAAACGGGGCTCAGCCATCAGGGTGTGTGTAACTTGCGCTTCTAAAATCTTTGCACTCGGATTCCTGCTTTACACTCAAATTGCAGTTCCAAAACACACTTTTGTCAAAACACTACACACAATTCTCTGCTTTTGGCACAAGTTTCATGCAGAAAATATCTTGTTTTCACAAGAAACACACTGCCTTTCAAATATGCACACTGACTCATCACAAGGGCAAACACCCGTCACACAGTTTTCCAATTAGCAATCAGAGCTTTAGCATAAAAGGGCAACAGGTGAGCTCTTCAATGGAGCAATGGATGCCAACATTGGAAACAGAGCCAGACAAGGACAAGGACAAGGACAAGGACAAGGACCAGGACAAGGACCAGGACAAGGACCAGGACCAGGACCAGGACCAGGACCAGGACCAGGACCGTAATCTCTGATGAGATCCGAGCCACTTTGGTTGATGTGGTCAACCATGGTCTAAGAATGAGTGAGGCTGGGCAAAGAGTACAGCCAAATCTGAGCAGGTACACTGTAGCATCCATCATCCGGACTTTCCGAAATGAGAATAGGTAAGAAATCTACTCTTACTAGCAAATTGCAGTACTACATATCAATACAGTACTCAATGAGTACAGTAGTACAGTATTGCCTGTGGACTGTTCTGTAGGACTGTAAAAATACTGTAAAGTATGTTTCAAGTATTTAGGAAATGTATACCTACTTTGTATTTACAGTATTTTACTATTTGTTTGGCAGAACTGAAAGATTACCAACACAAGGTGGTCGGGAACGTCTTCTGTCTCCTGAACAGGAAACTGAAATCAT
>NC_060162.1:26326140-26341767 GCF_021292245.1 Micropterus dolomieu | reverse complement strand
ATGTATACCTACTTTGTATTTACAGTATTTTACTATTTGTTTGGCAGAACTGAAAGATTACCAACACAAGGTGGTCGGGAACGTCTTCTGTCTCCTGAACAGGAAACTGAAATCATAAACATGGTCCTAGAAAACAACGGCATAACATTACAGCAAATACAAAGAAAAATAATAGAAAACAATGACATATTTCAAAATATTGATAGGGTAAGAGAACTTATCAACACTGGACCGTGTCTTGCGCAGAAATCATCTCAGGATGAAGCAGGTCTACAGGGTGCCATTTGAACGCAATTCAGAAAGAATCAAAGAATTGAGATAGAGAGATATATATATATATATATATAGCGAACTATGTGCAAGTGAGTCCCACAATTGATGCATACACTCAACACTGTATACAGTAAATTATACATATTTCAATATTGTAATCATAATGATTGTGCTTCACAATAGTGACCACTCCATGTCTATTTCTGATATTGTCATGTGTTTCAGAGAGTCCTTGAGCTAGAGGTGGCTGCAGTGGAGCACCAGTTCATCTTCATTGATGAGGTTGGGTTCAACCTCACAAAGACCAAAGAGGGGAAGGAATGTCATCGGCCTGCGCGCCATTGTTGAAGTCCCTGGCCAGCGCGGAGGGAACATCCATCACCATGCTACCCTTGGCCCCTACAACAGGTAGATGGCCCAGAGCAGCTCAGGTACGTTGTCATTTGGGACAACGTAAGTTTCCACAGGGCTGCTCTGGTTCGTAACTGGTTCACTGCCCACCCACGCTTTTTAGTTGTTTATCTCCCTCCATATTCTCCATTCCTCAATCCTATTGAGGAATTTTTTTTTCTGCCTGTAGATGGAAAGATTATGACCGAAATCCACAAACGCGTATACCTCTTCTCCAAGCTGTGGAGGATGCATGTGGAGATATAGCAGCTGATGCTTTTCATGGCTGGAATCACCATGCTAGGCCATATTTCCCCGCTGCTTGGCCAGGGAAAACATTGCTTGTGATGTGGATGAGGTGCTGTGGCCAGACCGCAACAGAAGAGAGGATGCAGCATAGTTTGGTTTTAGGTTGTTTTTATTTATTTTTTTACTGTAACTGTGTACAGTAAATTCTTCTGTTTTGTATGTGCAACTTTGTGTTGGTTGGGAATGGGATGTACATTGTTTTTGTGGGACAAATAAAACATATTTGTTACCATGTATTTCTGTGTTCTGAATATAAAAACAATATTTTCAAATATTTTCCAACACACTTATGTATGTACTGTCTGTAGTAAGTGTAACACTGAACAAAAAAAGGTCATTATGATGACTGGAGAAGTGTTTTCCATTCATCATAGTGTTTTACATTGAGCACATCAGTGTTCAACTGGTTCTTATGAATGTCTATTCATATGATGGTTTGTGTGTGTCATTTGAAAACAATACCATTTTGAGAAGAAATTACATTGTTTTGAATGTAAAGTTTCATTTTGCAGGAGAATCGAGGGGTTTTGCTCTGTGTGTGTTTTTTGATTTGTGTGTAGAGTTCTGAGAATGAGGCATTCTTTCAGAAAATGTGTATAAACAATTGAGAAATGTATATTGTCATGTGTGGGTACATGCTCATGTATAACCCAACCTACATTTGGACCACTACAGACCTGTAGACCACGACTGGCCTCAGAATCAGCTGCCCAGCCAATCTCCTGCTTCTCTCTCCTAAAATATCTTTCAATATACATCTGGTTAATGAATTGAGGGATATACAAGTACGACAGCATTAACAGGGACACTATGAAATTTAGTTTTCACTGAAAACAACATTCTATGGGCACTTTAGAGCTAATGGCCTTCACACTGGCTAGTGTTTTCCAACTAAAATATCCCCTTTCCTCTAAACCAAAACTAAGAACAATATACAATTTCCCAGCCAATGAGAAAGCAGTACTTTCAGTGGCTGTGTTAATATATACAGTAACATGGCTGTGC
The DNA here is from genome assembly GCF_021292245.1 of Micropterus dolomieu. NCBI lineage: Eukaryota > Metazoa > Chordata > Actinopteri > Centrarchiformes > Centrarchidae > Micropterus > Micropterus dolomieu. Next base: position 26,339,790 of record NC_060162.1, on the reverse strand, counting down.
ACTGACACTACCCCATCCAACCTGATGGAGCTTGAGAGGTCCTGCAAAGAAGAATGGGAGAAACTGGCAAGGTGTACCAAGCTTGTAGCATCATACTCAAAAAGAATTGAGGCTGTAACTGGTGCCAAAGGTGCACCAACAAAGTATTGAGCAAAGGCTGTGAATACTTATGTAAATGTGCTTTTTTGTTTTTTTTTTGCAAAGAATTCAAACAAACTTCTTTCACTTTGTCATTATGGGGTATTGTTTGTAGAATTTTGAGGAAAATAATCAATTTCATCCATTTTGGAATAAGGCTGTAACATAACAAAATGTGGAAAAAGTGAAGCGCTGTGAATACATTCTGGATACACTATATTGTCATGTGTTTGTTGCCCTATCTCCAGCCATTTTAGCCAAATGCTGTGGGCCAACATGTGGATGTGATGCGTTACTTGAAGTTTTTTCAGTATACGTGTTAAGTTCATGTTACGTGTAAGCTTGACACCAGCAGCTCGGTCAAAATGGCTAGTTAGGATGCCTTCACTGTTGAAGTACACGTTGAAATAGATGCGGATCAGCTTGTGCACATGCAGAAATGTTTGTTTGTCTGTCAAGAAATTAACATCAGATACTGATTGACAGAATATCGAACATAGATAAGATGACAAAACAGAAAACACAGACACAAACTTAAATAATGTTTTTGAGCCTCTGCACCTGACAGGGAAACCATATGCATGTATGAATGAGTGTGTGTGTGTATGTGCATGTAGGGCTGGACTGGGACAAAAAATCGGCCCTGGCATTTTTGGCCCAGGCGGCCCCCCCTCACCAATACACCATCCCTCCATATAACATGCGTACCTACTGTAATATTCCCCCAAACCGGCTGAGGGGAATGTGCCGTGGATAAGTGTACCAGTGCAAGTGGAACATGCTCATTCACACTCATTTACTGACTTCATGGTGATCAGAGGTGGCCATGGAGTACACAACTCAAGTGCAAGTAGCCTACAATTCATTTTCACAGCAGCGTGGGATCAGCCAAGGCGATGCTGACAAAATAACATCATCTCAGCCGTTAGTTAGCCAAAGTTAAGACTGCATTAGGAAACTATGCTAGCGACAAAAACTATGTCTAATAGCTTTTGCAGTGCTGTATGACAGTGAGTGATCACCAGCAGTAGGTGACTGTCTCACTCTATGATAGCGCTATGAATATGTTATTATCATTGACCTTAACTGAACTAATCATCATCATTGTCACTACAGCATGGCACACACCCCAAGGGTATCACTTTGTGTGGAAAACTGGTGGGGACATGTAAAGTCTCAGAGGCTTAGGGGTGTGACAAATGCACAAGATTAGGGTCATGAAAACAAGACAAGAATATATTTTAATACTATTTAGAAAAAATATTTATTCATGAAATTTAGGATTGGGGGTCTGGGGGTTTCCCCCACAGAAGATTTTGAGAATTAAAAACATAATTTCTTGCATTCTAAACAGACACCCAACGGAGGTTAAAGTCAAGGGCAACTGGACTTGGTTTAAGATACTAGAAGACGTTTTGTCCCTCATCCAAGGGACTTCTTCAGTTCTGACTGACTGGTAGGGAAACTAAAATGCAATTTATACTTCTGCGTCAAATCGATGGCGTAGCCTGAAGTTCACCTCCTCACAAATGTAACTACACTTCGATGCGACGCGTACCTTAAGTCACCCATCTGGTGACTGGTCAGCTGGGTAGCCTTGCAATGCCTCCGAGCTGACAGGAAGTGCCCGTGCTCTAAAGTAACTTTTACTATCGGCCAAAACAGCGGCTGTAGCGCGGTGGATCAATATATTTTACCGACACAACCCGAGCGAAATGACTCATTTCACTATCAGGATGTGATCCACTTGGTTGATAACATTTGAAAAGGCTACACCAGCCGCATGTTTACAATTTTACCCCCATTCCCGTTAGCAGAGGGCTAAATTGGAGGTTAGCCTGCTCGCCCGGCAAAAGTCAACACAGTGGACGCTGTGGTGCTACTGCGAACTAGCGTTTGGGGGTGTAATTGCAGAATGACACACCTACTCACAAGTATAAATGCATGGCTACGTGCGTAGCCTATGGCATAGCTACATACGTAGACCCTACGCAGAAGTAGTATGGGCCTTAAGCTATTTAACCTCAGTAGGGTCGTTTGCCGCTGGTTTGTTAGTGTTCCTGGCTGTTGTAACGTCAGTCGTTATGGTCATTAGGACTATCCAAGGCCAAGACTGAACGACCATCGTTGGCATCTTCACCTCATGTTGAGTTTCCTGGGAAGTGATGAAAGGACAGCATTGTAAGTGGGGGATAAGTGGTGGCGTAGACCCCCTCCTCTGCTCAGCGACGGGTTCTCAACCCTGGTGTAGATGGCTTTCTTGACACCTCTTTCAAACCATCCATCTTCTCTGTCTAAAATGTGCACCTGGTGGTCTGGTAGTTTCTCTGATACTCCAGACACGTATGGAATCACAATGTTATTGTGTTTGACCTTCTTTTCTTCATCCCCTGTAGTGTTGGTCTTCATGGATCTTGTGGCTGTTTTCACAAAGGTCCATTTAGGGTATCAGGGCCCCCTTCATGTGTTTCTGTTCCTTCTCTCTGGCTTGGGTGCTTGTTGGTATGTTTTCCGCTCTGTGGTGTAGTGTTCTCATGACCCCTAGCTTGTGCTCCAGTGGGTGGTGTGAATCGAGTAGGTATTGGTCTGTGTGTGTGGGTTTTCTGTAAACACCAATCTGCAGGCTCCTGTCCTCTTCAATGTGTACAGCGCAGTCCAAGAAGGCCAAACAGTTGTTGTGAACATCTTCTCGTGTGAACTTGATGTGACTGTCCACAGAGTTGATGTGTTCTGTGAAGGCTTGCACTTCCTGGGTTTTTATTTTGACCCAGGTGTCGTCCACATACCTGTACCAGAGGCTCAGTGCTGTTGATCTGAAGGAGTTGAGGGCTTCTTCCTCTACTTCTTCCATGTAGATGTTAGCCACGATGGGTGACACAGGTGAGCCCATGGCACAGCCATGCTTCTGTCTGTAGAATCCTCCGTTGTACTGGAAGTAGGTGGTGTTTAGACAGAGGTTGAGTAATTTGCAGATCTGGTCAGGGCTGAGGCTAGTTCTGTTGTCCAGGGTGTTGTCTTGTGTTAGCCATTTCCTAACGGTTTCTACTGCTTCTATAGTGAGGATGCACCTGCACCTGCACGTTTTCTGTACAAATTTATGGTGGAAATGTCTTTATTTAAATAGAGGGAAACACAAAATTCAGGTGGCAGGTGACACTTATAGAAGAATATAAAATTATAATACAATAGAATAGAATGCAGTAATCAGTAGCTTAATATGTTTTTTTTAAGCTTAATTTACTTTTTTTGGACTACGCAGATGTTTCTTAGAACTATATTTACTTACCTGCATTGCAGGTTTTCTTATTGTGCAAATAAACCTTTCTATAGCATTTTCATTTGTTATTTAACATTTCTTGGAGCAAGTTTTTTCAACAAATGCTTTCAAAAAGTGATGGGGACAACACCTGCCATTTGAAACAGGTTCAAACAGGTTGAGCGACTCCATGCTTACCGCTTCACCTCCTGCTCACTCTCTCCCTTGGCCCTGTCACTTTGTCACTCTGCTCCCCTATCTCACGCCTCCTCATCTGCCTGGCAGGGGCAGCGGTGTCCTTTACTCCTTCAGGTACCTGTGCCAGCACTAGGTCTTAAAATCTGCTACTGATTCCACCTGCATACCAGTGAAAGGTTAGCTTTGGGATCATTGATCGCCTAGTAGCCTAGATACATGATAGCTCTGGACCCTGTGGTCTGACCACAATGCTCATGGTGCAGTTAAGAATGATGGGACCCAACTGGAGTTCACAGAATACTCAAGTATATTTAGGACAAGTATCTAGATTCGTCAGAGGGTTTGAAAGAGAATGACAGACACAATAAGCAACTGGCACCACCAGGTACTTTAAAGGAGACCTATTATTCTACTTTTCCAGTCCTATATTGTAGTTCTGTGACGCCTGTATAGCAGCTTTGCATGATTCAAAGTATAAAATATATTTATAACATGATATAATGTGTCCATAAGACAGCACAAAAACACAACATAATTACATCAAGGACACTCATTCTAAGGGTGGTGAAAGATCGCTCAAGAGAAGACCTGTTGCCGACCAACATCATGTAAGAAGAGGCTCAGATGTTGTCAAAGATGAATGGCGAGCCTCTGGACAGGCCCTAACAGATGCAGTGGACAATTAAAGACAATCACTTCAGAAGGATGCTGGTGACCACGGAGGAGCTGAGGCTACTAAAGTAAATCAGGGGTGAAAACTAGTCCCTTTAAGCAATTGAGGAGACATTTCTTTTGGATTTTGTGCTAAACTGCAAAATGTTCAAAATTCATACAGATTGTTCATAAAGTGAAGAAACATAAATAAAAGTTGTTTTCCTGAGCAAAATGTGTGTCACTTTATTTAAAGCAAACAATGACGTGTTATAAGGTCTTATAATTAGTTCATATGATATTATGTCCACCTGTAATATATTATACAGGGATAGATATTTTAACACTTTACTTAAAGCAAACAAAGACATGCTATATAACATTAAACATTACTATAAGCTATTATTCCATTTTATATCACTAATTCTAAATTGTGACTAAAGTGTATTCATAACGAGGCAGAGTTGGTGGTTATAATGTGTTATGGAACATGGTCGGAGATTCTTGCCTCACACTTATATAAACTGGTATTACTATTAGTTATAAAACATTAAATCAAAAGGTCATAATACAACAATAATGCATGTTTGTAAGTGATTATAACAACTGTTATAATGTCTTATGGACGCATTATATCATGTTATAAATATATGCATAAGTCATTATAGCAATACAGGCTCTTCATGTAGGCCTTCATGTCAGCCTCTGTCTGAACAAGCTGTAGATGCTCCTGTCTTTTTAAGACCCCCCCTCTCAAAGCCCAGGCTGTTGTTGTTGCTGTGCCTAGTATGGGAGCACATGACCATAAATGGAACACCGGCTCCATGTGGCACGGTATTACGTAGAACGGAGCCGTTGGTAGAAAATAGGAGGATATTTTGGAGCATTATAGCCTAAATTGTTATCAGTAATTACTAGAGCAGTGGTGGTCTACACTGTCATCATTTAAAGTGTAATTATATAGTGTAAAGTTAGGATCACAGTGTTAAAACTCTGTAGCTCTGAGTGTATGTGCTCTTTTCTGTATCTAACTGCCCAGGCTCAGCAGTAGCACATGTGTGTGTTTGTGAGCAAGCACGTGTGCTTTAGGAGCAGAGGGGGGAGCACAGTAAGATAGCATCAAAAACACTTGCAAAGGAAAATGCAGAAGCAGATTTTGTGAAAATTGTGTTACAAAACATACATCAATATAGTCCATCACAGTAAGAAAGTCCTGTTTCTAGCACGGAGCACAAACAACAGTTTATTCCACAAAAGTCAGGTTATGGAAGAAATGGCATGATCAAGCGGAGGGCATGCAAAAGACACAGAGAGGAGGAGCAGGCAGTCAGGGACTTTCCCACCAAATGCTTAGGCGCGGGAAAATCTTGGACTTTCCCAGACTCAGGTGAAGTAGGAAAGAGAGCCAAGAGATGATGTGAAGCCAAGAAACAGAGCTATAAAAGGAGGTCCAGAAGGAGGTGAAAGTCAGTCGTTACATGGTTTTCATGTCGACTCGGGTCTCTGTTCTGGTAACAGAATGGGGCTCTATTTCACACTGATCTCTGACACACTCCGGTGGAACTTTTGTATTCTAATTGGTGTCTGGTTTTGTTGATAATAAAAATGTTGGTAAAAGTTCAAGCTTCAGGATTCGAGTTCAGGATTCCTTTGATCCGTACGAAAATAAATATACAGAAAATAGGATTGACAGAATTTGTGAAGAGGTACGCATGTCATGAAGCTCACAGACTCATACTGTTGAACATGACTGTTATTTACACTTATCAGTTATTGACAAACAGACTGCATTGGTGGCTATAGCTTACCTCACACACACACTGATCTCTTACCCGGAATTACCTGCATCAATATTTCCTTTATGCAATTGATAGTCTGCAGTGAACCGTATCGGGTAAATTATCTAAATCACACCACACCACAAGGTATGACTCTACAAAAGTCTGAAAGGCAATAACCAGACAGAAAGACAAATGTAAAGACAGAGACAGGCATAAATACACCAGCAGACAGGAAACTGGTTTGGTGACAGTGAGTCTGTGGATGAGCTGCAGTGTCACTCAGCGATTCATCAATCTAAATCACATATGATTGATTTTATTTTAGTCTTTCTTTCTCTCCCTCACATCTTTCCTCGATCTGTGTCTCCCTCACTCTTTTGCTTTACTAACTCTGATTGGCTCTTGTTCATCCCTTTCTCTACTTCTAGCTCTCTCTCTCTATCTCTCTCACACATACACACACACACACACACACACACTTATTTTAACATGGCCTCTGGTCTGTTCTCTACTCACAGGCCAATCAATAGACAACATGTTGAGCTCTATACAGGCAGAGCTTGTATGGATCCAAGTCCTAATTGCATGGCTGTACGACAAACTGAGTATGTGTCTGTCAGTGTCCCGTTCAGCACCTGGTTTACATGTAGTTTTAGTCAAATTTTAGTCATTTGATTCTTGTTGGTTTTAGTCTTATTTGAGAGAAATTTCTTTAGTGAACATCTAGTGGAAGATTTGGGTGGTTGACCATTAATCAAGATTAATCCTAGAATTTACTCATTTATTTTGATAAACCCCGGTTGCCCCGGCTTTTCTGTTTGGAGTTTGCATGTTCTCTGCGTGGGTTCTCTCCGGGTGCTCTGGCTTCCTCCCACCGTCCAAAGACATGCGGACTAAGTTAATTGGTGACCCTAAATTGTCCTCAGGTGTGAGTGTGAGTGTGAGTGGTTGTTCGTCTATGTGTGGCCCTGCGATGGACTGGCGACCTGTCCAGGGTGTACCCCGCCTTGCTTCTGATGTCAGCTGGGATTGGCTCCAGCCCCCCCGCGACCCTGTACGCAGGATAAGCGGTTTAATCACTTGCATATGTGATTTTATTACCATTATGTGATGCAGTCCTTCAAATAAATGTAAATTGTTACTTATATGTTAAAGTGAATGTTAAATATTACAGATGATGGCACAGGTTAACCGTCAGAGATGAACTGATTTAATGCTTTTTTTGTCCGCCCAAAATGTTGCCACAGAAATGGACTGTTTGTCCAAAGCAAGGTGACTTTCAGCATCAGACAGGGTGGGACACATGATGACGATGTCACGGTGATGTCATCTGTCAGGAAGGTAATTGTGTGGTGACATTTTTAATAACTGCAGCTCATCTCGGATATCATCTGTTCTGGCCTGACCGACAATCTGTTACAAAGAGAGAGAGACAGACAAAATTAGTTCTTCTTAATGGCTTTTAACTAATCCGTAAAGCATTACTAAGTACAGAGGCTGGTCACAGTCTCTTTCTTGCCCTGCTTTCTCTACACGCTTAAGTCTATTTTGCCAGAGTTTAGCCTGAAATTCACTTGTAAATGTATTTATTTATATTTGCATATGGATATGCATTTTATAATGATGCATTTCTTTGCTTGCTGACTTTGTCTACACATATATAAAGAGATGAGGCAGGGAGATGACCAGTTAAAGCTCCATCCAGTCCTTCCATCCCCAAGTTTACCATGAAGTTGTTCTTATTTACATAGTTTTCTGTTTCTCTTGAAGGGCTGTGATATCTGATGGCTTATAAATATTATGTTTACCAGCAGTTATTACTAAGCCACTGAGCTGCAGATTACATCCTTGTTTTACAATCACAACATTATCAGACAAATTAAACAAAAATACTGGTTTATGACAGCCGCTGTCCTGAGAGATCAGCTAACATTTAAAATGTGCAACGATAGAAAAGTTTAGCAGCAAGAAAACACATTCTGGTACAGCCAGAAAGCGTCTGTGACCACATCTAAATGACCTGAAAAAGTGAACTTATGCTTAAAAAACATGAAAAATGTTGGCCAAACAACTCCAAACTATAGTACAAATGTGGCTGCAGAAGAACAACTGCTGCACAGATTAATACAGACACAATAATATTGGACAATGTACAAAGTATAATAGGAAACCAACTGGAAAGCTTGTGCTGCTTGTGATAATTAGAACAATCTCAGTCACCTGGATGGGAGGGTGCTGTCACTCTTGGCAGGCAGGCAGGCAGCCTAATGTGATACAGAAACAGAGAGACAGACAAAATAAGTCAAATAGGAAAAGAATGAGAGAAATGAGTCAGACACAAGCGGGAACCTCCGGATCTTAAAAGTAAAGCCAATGTGGAAGTTCCTTAAACCTGCACTCTTTCTAACAGTCACTTGCAAAAAGAAGCACGGCTCCATTAGAAATAATGGTAAAATTACCCTACTTCTTACCTGAATAATTACCTCAGTAAACACTTTCCTAATGAGTTTATGGTCTCAATCATTAGTTTCATGTCTTCTTCAATTCAACACGACGTTCATTTAGTAAATTATGGTCCAATTTAGGGGAAAATAGACAATAAAGCAGGGGATGCTTTAGGGCTGGACTACCTTCTGATTGCTGCCTTGGCAACCTGTCAATCAGGCTGGAGTGACTCGTATCTGATGCCCTGTGTACATTTAACCAGCGCTGTTGAAAAAACTTTAGAAGTCGGCTGTTCATTTTTTCTGGGAAGTATGTGTTGTTTAATGTTTAATGTCATTATTGTTTTATGTCTTTATTGTCACATACACGTATGCGAAATTCATCCTCTGCATTTAACCCATCCTTCAAGGGAGCAGTGGGCAGCCCGGGGACCAACTCCAGATCTTTACCAGTGTCTGGTCAATAAAACAGACAGGAGAATGGCAGCGTCCAAACTGCCAAACTTAAGGCTTCAAAACGGCAATCCAGAAACCAATGGGTGACATCACGGTGACCGCTTCTTTTATACGGTCTGTGGTCAGGCAGGTACAGAGAGACAGAAACAGTAAAATGCAGGTTTTGAGAAAGAAGATATAGGCAGATAGGTACAGACAGAAAAGCAGTGAAAGACAGACAGACGGACAGTATCAGATAAGTAGAGAGAGACAGGAAAAAAGACAGGTATAGAGACAGTAAGATAAAGGACAGACAGGTAGAGACAGACAGATAGGAACAGGTATTGACCTTGCAGTGTCTCCTTGTGTATCTGTCCTCCACCTACCTCCTCACTGATCAGCAGCAGGACAAGACACAAACTTATGATTTGCCCTCTCCATCGAGGCTCTATAACTCACCCTCACGCCTGCCACTCGCTGTCACCGCACAAAGACCCATGCCGGACTCAGGGTGAAATATGGCTGCCTGGGCTGTCCCCGTGGCCCTCTCCAAAACAACATTAGGCTGGAAAAATGGCAGAAAGAGGCGTGGGGTTAATAGAGCGATCCTCCTCTTTTAATTGAAAAAGTTAAACGAGGCGACGGGGCGAGGATGTTATTACAGGGAATGATACGGGAGCAGAGAGATGAATGGCGGCCTCCGAGGTTGGGTTAATGAGGACACAAGGGAGCATGTAGGAAACTGGACGTGAGGGTCAAACGTGTGTATGTGTGTGCGTGTGGTGAAAATCCGGGTTTATAAGGACAAAAGCTGAGTTTTAAGGCATTTTGTGAACAGATATTTTTTCATCTCTTCACCGTAGAGTTAAACATTCGTATACTGTTTATGCAGTAGTTGTACAAGATATCTGTGACTTTGGAATACAGTTTTTCTCATTTGCTTTGGCACATTTCTCCATTTAGACTTAACATTTGTAAAACTTTACATACAAGCCAAACACATTTTGTTTGCTAAATGCTCTAACACTCACAAAACATTAAAAACATGCAACAAAAACAAATATTTCCATCAAACAACACAACTTGTTGTCAAAATGCTATATTCTTTCAATCAATCATTACACAATGGACAGCAAAAGACAAAACACAGCTATCAACAAAAACTTTTATTGTAGGTTACTGCATCAGAATTATCAGTATTTTGGTCGTACATCTCAAAATCGGAAATGCTGAATACTGTAAATGAAAATAAAATGAATATACTGTAGAAGCATTGAAAGGAAAGTTATTGGTAGAAATATCAACGAAAAAATAATACTCAGAGCTTCACATTTAGATTAGATTCAACGTCATTGTCATTGTGCATGTCACTGGTACAAAGCAACAAAATGCATATTTAGTCCCTCTTACTGTCCTTACGTGTCTTAGGCCTCTATGATCCATGCTTGCAAATAACAATACAGAGTTGGCATTTTTTATAAATGGATGAGGACTGATTGCTAACAGAAGAGTTGTGCAAAGGAGTCTCACACAAGTGCATCAGAGATTCATAATTATGCAAGTTATTTCTATCAACTGTAAAGATGTTTTCCTTTGGTTAAATTTGGGGTCTTTCTATGAGATCTGTGTTTACTGTTTTGAAAAAGGGTGTGAAAAATGTGTCAAATGAAAAAGTGTGCAAGAGAAGACTGCTGGGCTAATAAGGTGATGACGAAGATCAAGTGGATCCCAGTTTCATTAAGTGCATCTAGAAATTGAGACACTGACAGGTGTAGTGATGCTGTAATTTTATCTTAAAATGTCGTTCATTGCATTGTGGGATTGTTAGCAGAAAGTAGCGCTCATGTTTTGGACACAACCTTTCCAAACCATTGTGAAAAGTTTTGAGGGCATTTTACACTATTAATAGGTGGACAGGAAATATAGTGCACTATATAGTAAATAGGAAATTACTGTTTGCATGGAAAAGAAAAGTCCAGTATTTTTCAACTTGTGAGATCTTGTTCTCATAAGAACCTTTCACTCGCCACCTCCGTTAGATTCAGGAAACAACTCCCTCAAGTAGTGCCTCCCAAAGCTATCCAAATACACTTCAATTTTGCATCAATTATTTCCAACACTTTAAAAGTAAACACATGATTTAGTCCCCTGGATTGAACTCGTCCCCTGAGCCCCGCCTGCTCAGGTGTATTGCATCTCAGACCAGGTTATAGCTTCCAACTACCTAGATTAAACAACACGTTCTCATCTCAGTGCATCATCACCGACGCTTTCAGACAGCTTGACAAAGCATAATTATTTTACGCTAAAGGTACCCTTCAGCGTCTGTATGAAACGCCACCGTTTGTTACATCGCCGCAATACAAAGGAGGCTAACCCTACCTGCAAGCCCACTGTCTGTGAGGCCGATGAGGACAGCTGTAGGGTTAGCCGGTCGACATGTATAAACTCAGTGACTTAGGTTTAGGCACTAACATTTTTGATGGTTTTGGTAAGGGTAGGGGGCGTCGGGGGGCTGTCAACAGCTTGCTAACGCTAGCTGGCACCGTACGAGACGCCCCAGAGCATCTCATACGCATCTGGTGAAAGGGTTGGTATTGGAAGCCCTGAGATGAGAACCGTCTGGATTAAAGGGCTAAGGTGCCTCTGCCACCAGAAACAGAAATACACATTCACACCCCACACAGACATTTGGGGTTCAGTGTCTTGCCCAAAGATATTTCGACATGCAGACTGGGGGAGCCAGGAATCAAACCACCAACCGTCTTATAAGTGGATAAAAATAAGTAAAAACTAAAAGTGAATCATACATGAAGGTGATAACCTAACTTTAATATTTAGGGAATTAACACATCATTTGCGAGCCTGATTTAGTAAAATAATGGAACAAATGAACTAATCTCATGGTTAATTACTTAACTGAGGAAACAACTGATTTCCCCTCCTGTACAAGTGGACAAAACTATCTTTCCATAAATCAAAAGTAGTAGTAGTAGTATTAAACATCTTCCCTGCAGATTTGTAAAAACAAAAACAAAAAACCCCTGAATTCTTGTGCACTCACAGACGGTAACAAAAACAGATTTAATCACCTCATTGCCACAACATTTGACAAATCAAGCACTCCTTTTTCTGTTTAATATCTGAAACTGAACCAACTCTCCCCCTTTAGGCCCCGTCAGATCTCACAGCACCCTCCCCCATTTACATGCCATCATTTATTAATGGTAAGAGGTCTGCATAAAGCATTAGCCGTGTTTGTGATAAACCATTAGTGATGTATTTCATTTCTCAGTAGGAAACGGAGGAGCGTTGGGGGCCGTTAATATCCGTTAATGTTAAGAGGCGGCGGAAGGGGAAGAGGTTCCTCCCTCTGAGGTGATTAGACCCGTCCATTTAGTTAGAGGATGCACACACACAAACACACACACACGTGTGTGTGTGTGTGTGTGTGTGTGTATGATTTTAGTTTTTGTATTTGATTTGTGTATTTTTTTTACACACACACACACACCTACACTTACATTACACACACACACACACACACACGCACACACACAAACAGAGAGAGAGAGAGAGAGAGAGAGAGGGGCTCTTTGTTCGGTTGGTGGAAAGTAACTTCATACAGTAGTAAGTGTTTGAGTAAAAGTAAGTGCATTTACCCAGGAACTGCACCAAAGTACAAATTTGAGGCATTTCATATAGTAATTTCATAGTTGAGCATTTCATATTCCATTCCCTGGTCATCCACATATGTATAAAAGAAGTCTTTCTGCGTTCCAACATATCAGTTCAACGCTTTTGTAGTGCAGCAGCGGATTTTACTCACAGAGCCTCCGGCTGCTTATATCAACTGTAGTCAGTGTGATGGCTGGATGTGCAGGCTTTCTTTTCCTTTGCTTGCTTCTTTAGTGTAGTTTAGTGACTTGTTTAAGCTGACTCCTTACTCGTTTTCTACTTCTTACTGTCATCTTTTTGGAGGAGGTTTGCGACTCAACAATAAAAAAAAAAAGTATTCGTGGAGACCTTCGATTCAGTTCTTCGAGATTTATTGATCCAAAGTTAACAAAATTCTTCTCCGTTGTTTACTTTCAGCAAACGTATCAACAACTTCCTCAAATTCCTTTTCCACAACTCACACTAAACTATTTCCTCCTCTCTTTTTCAAATAAAAGAGATGATACTACACGTGAGGATGACCTAATTAGAATGAGGAGTGATCTGATACAATTTCCCAATATTTTTACGGAACAGTTTTTTCAAACAATAAAAAAAGAAACAATAGATCACCTTGCTTGTCCATAACAGCAGTAAAAATAATAACACCAGTCCACTGTTATGGCTTCAACAGGTGGCATTTGAATGAAGTAGAATCAGTTTCACTTTAAGGGTAATGGTTTTGGTACTGATATTGTAAAATGATAACCAGCCCTATCAGTGACAAGTGGTGTGAATTGCATATAAAAATGTACTGTTAAAGGATGCAGTGCTCGTTTGACTGAAGAAGTTTCGATACTGCGCTATTTCAGTAAATACCTTAAAGGTATTGAGTAATGATACCCAGCCCTAATTGGTGAGGTCATGGATGACATCACAGGACCAAACCAAGTGGAGGGTTTTCTTTTTTTTTAGGAATGTTTGTTTTTAAGTACACTGTAAACCCCAATAAGTTCATAGTACTCAAAACTTTTGTAGAAACTGATTACATAATAACTTTTGAGGTAAGTAACTTAATATTTTTAAGTTA
>NC_060162.1:26220062-26326040 GCF_021292245.1 Micropterus dolomieu | reverse complement strand
ATGATATTAACACTCACTAGCAGGCGGACTGACGGTAACGTAATGGCGCTGGCGCTTTCGGCGCATAAAAAACGTGCGCGGCACCGTGAGGCTGCGCGCTAGCAACTTATAGGCTATATTAAAAATAGCATCGTCTAACAGTCAAATATCACGTGAAATATGATATTCCCAATGTTACAACAAGCAAAGTAGTTTCGAAGTGTTTTGGCTTACCTTAAAGTTTAATGCTTGATACCACGCATAGACACCACATTGCTCGAGAGGGTAGCCATCTTGGATAGATTTTTCAGGTAACGTCAGTTAGGATGGCACGTCATGACGTCATATCACGTGATCGACAGTACACTTAAAAATATTGAGTGAACCAGCGGTGTTCACTCAGAAATGCTGAGCCATGTAAATACAAAAATACATATTTGTTTATAGACATTAATAGTTTAAAGGTGGATTAACTCAGCAAGAGATTTTAACTGTAGCGACCTCAGTCTTTATAAGCTAGTAGTACTGTTCGGGCTTACAGTGTATTCATAATGTATTAGTATCCCTGACCTTTTCTAGAGTCACTTTGTAAGGAAATTAGCTTGTAAGTCAATTCAAGAAAGATAATTGGTTTACTTGTGTTGGGGGTTTTGTCAACATATGGTCAGGTTTGGTTATTAGCTGAATATCAAAGATATTCTAGAAATATTAATGAAAATATTAATATTCAAAATTATTAATTATAATTATAATACACACAAATCCCTTCATTTCTCATTGACGACACCATGTGGTCATTGAGAAAGCACTAACATTCAATATTGTTCTCTCAAGTCAGCACAGGGTGAGCTCAATTAGCACACAGCTATCCAGGTGGAAACACAAACAGTCAAAATTGATAACACACCAATCAGAAGCTTTATTAGATAGATAAAAGGGCCAGAGTCAGTTCATTCAATTGGAACAATGGATCCAGAAAGATGTGAAGGAAGAGGCAGAGGACACCAGAGAGGAGGAGAAAGCGCAGTATGGAGAGGACTAAGAGGTGAAGGAAGAAGAACAGTAGGTGTTAGCGGAGGAGAAGGGACAGGAGGAAGATGAGGAGGTGGAGGAGGAGTAGCAGGAGGAAGAGGAGGAGAAGGATGTGGAGCACAAGAATCTCTGGCGTGTCCCAGACCAAAAACAGGCTGCTGGGGCAGAATAATTACAACAGTACAATAAGAAATAAAAAATGTTCAAATGTTTACATTTGTTATTCCTTTTGTTGTGGTCATCATGTGAAAAGGTTTTTGAGAGGGAGAACCACAAGCAACATTACTACTTACCAGTTTTTATAGTTTTATTGTTTTGAATTTATCTCACCAGTGTGTCAGACTGTGTTGCAGTGTGTGTTTTTGAGGGCTTGTGTGTTATGTCTGAGGGCAAAGTCTGTTTTTTTTTTTTTTTCGAGTGGAGAGTTTCATTTTGAACTGAAAATAGGAGGGTTGGGGATTGGGTGAGAAGTTGTGGATTTGTGTTTCGAGAAAGAGGCATAATTTCAAGAAATGTGTTAAAGCAGTCGAGAAAAGTGTTCCCTTAATTATTTTGAGCAGTGTATTGACAGATACAGATCACATCTTCACACCGGGGAGAAATGGGCTTTTTCTCTGGTGAAATGAATTGTTTGAATCCAGCCTTCCCATTAGCTAGTGTTCAGCGGTGCCATCAGGTAGTTGTAACACAAGTATGTCCAATGTTTTGGAGCCATGTATTGTTTGTGTGTGAGTTGACATTTCTGTTGCTCCAGGCAGTGTTTAGTGTTGTCTTCTAATCACAGTGATTGTATCTCCTCAACAATCAATTCTGATTGTTCATCAAAACACACATAAAGCATCTTTGTAACACACACTGTGTATGCGTGTGTGTGCGCACGTGTGTGTGTTGGTCTCTAGAGTTTTAGCAGACAGAATCAGATATAAATTAGTAATGATGAGCATACAGTTGGTGTGAACATGTTTGTCACTACAATGTTCATCTTCAGAGCTCAGTCACATTTGAAATCTTCATAACAATAGAGAACAATCCACTCCACCCAGGGTCCGAGATTCACTTAAGATTTTTTTTTATTTCTTTAACTTTCTTATGCATTCATATTATCTTAAACACGTCTTATTAAAAGACACGTGTATATTAAGCCAAGAATGTACTATACTTAATCTTGCATAACATGCTTAACATGCTCAACGAGCACAGCTAGTGACAAGAATGGGATTAGGAGTATTCAATTCAAATGTATTTATATAGTGTTATCTAGATATTATGTATTTATATAGACGTTATCTCAGAACACTTGTCATATAGAGCAGGTGCAGACCATACTCTATAATATTATTTAGGCAGACCCAATAATTGACCAATCGTAAGTCCCGACCCTTTTCACTCTGTGTTCCAATAACAGTTGAGCAAGCTTGGAACCCGGCTGAACCTCAACTTTCCCTTTTCCTGTACTTTTCCTGTAGATATGCTCTGTGCTATGCTTGTCTAATAAAAACACTTTTTGAAGATGGTTAAATGATGTTGCTGTGGGACCTGTTAAAGCGACACTCAATAACATTACAGTGTAATGTGTCACCATGGATTTATTACATTGGATATAGTCACATCTTAAGTTAGCTGATGTTAGCAAAACGCTGGCTAGCGTATAACTGTAAATCAAGGAGTTTGTCTAATGTCAGGTCACCAACATAAGCCAGGTTTGTTCCTCGTTTCTTCTTTGGTAACATTAAAGAGATTTGGGAAAGCACAGATAAGTTGGTTGCAGACATATAGAATTAGTTTTTTTATAACTGCTTACACACGTTTTCAAATATGACTCCTTTTTTAAAAACTCTACACACAATTCCCAAAACTTCTGACAAAAAATGCAAAATGGCTCATATGTCCTTCAAAATGTAACACTGCATTCAAAATGCCTGTCACATGCCAGAGAGGTTATCATGCTGAGGCGATCTCAGAGTTCAGTAGCTTTATCTAAAGCTCTTTTGTCTTTCATAGGCTCATGTGTACGTTTTCATACAATGTTGAAACAGAAAATACTTATTTGGCAAAACATTACTGCTTACTTATTTTACAATACTGTACTGCTGAAATTAGGTTACATAAACTTTATTGTCCCCAAGGGGAAATTCTGCTTGGGCATAGTGCAGTGTTGCTTCATAAAAAAACATCACAAAACACATCAACAAGAACCTGAGAAGCATTGACATGTTGTACTTCACAACAAACCATTAGACTGTTGCAACCTGTTCTAATTTCTGAAGGTTCAAATTATGGACGCCACAACTCAAGATGGGCTGGACTCGCAGTCCAGCTTCTCTCATTGTCAACCTGTGGCTGATCCACATGATCAATAACTGTGGTCTTGATCTCATCAGTGATGGCTCTCCTTCCATTTCTTCTTTGCCCTCGTCCTCTTCCAAGTCCTCTTCCTCCTCCTCCAACTCTTCCTCCTTGAACTTGTCCTCCTTGTCGTCCCCTGCCTCTCCCTCTTACTCCCCTTGCTCTCTGTCCATTGTTGGCATCCAGTGTTCAAAACAGGTAATCTGACCTTTGACCTATGTATAAGCATTTAAATGTAAATGCTCCGTATAGCGCCTTTCTAGTCTATTCAACCACTCAAAGCGCTTTTACACTACATCTGCATTCACCCGTCACACACATTCATACACTGAGCCTAAGTGCTCAAACGGAAACTAACATTCACACTCACTCATACACTGGCGGAATAGCCAGTGTAGGGGCAATTCGGGGTTCAGTATCTTGCCCCAGGACACTTCGACACGCAACCAGGGGGAGCCAGGGATTGAACCGCCGACCTTCCGATTAACGGCCAACCCGCTCTACCACCTGGCTCAGGAGGTAGTGTTTGCACTTGTGAGGAGTGTGTGTGAGACCTGGTGAAGAAGTGCAGCATTTTGATTGGTTGTGTTTGTAAAAGGAAAGCAGGTCACTTCCTTTTAGATTTTTTTGTCTTAGGTAGAGAATAAAAATGGGAGCCGATGGCCGGGTCTCACCGTTGTATACACACACACACACACACACACACACACACACACACACACACACACACACACAAGGTGATACGTAGGAGAGGCCCACGCTGTGGGTGGGCGTAGACTAAAATTCTCAGGCGCGCAGAAGGGGTAAGCCCAATAGCGATAGCCTATATGAAATAGAATTGTGTGTAGTGTTTTGAAAGAGTGTTTTATGCATTTGAAAACTGAAACTTGAAAGGCTAGAAATAGCTAATGGTTTTGGAGATTTGAGGTGAGGTTTCAAAAGATTGTGTGTAAGCAGCAAGCGGCAACCTCCGGCTCTCACTTCCGATACCAATACGGAAGTATCTGAAACTGCAATTCATCGAGTGGCCACTTGAGGCTGGCTGCAGAAGGGAGTCAATCTCCATTGACCCCCATGTTAAAATGCCCAACTTTACAGCAGAATAAAACATGTTTACAGCCTGGTTAAAAAAATGGTTTTAGTCCATATCGCTAATTTTGCCCTTCGTGACAACTGTGAGGGGGGTAAACTTTTTTTATAACTCACCTGTTTATATTAAGCCTTAAAGTTCTGCATTATTAGGGGCGTGGCCGCTTTGACAGGCTCCCATTAGCCGCTGCCGCTGCTAGCACTCGGTCCGCTGTCTGTTAGCCTCACTCAGCTACACGGAGCTCTGAGGCTCAGCTAGTTGTCTCTGCCGAGGAGAGCCGTTCACCTCCAAGTGTAACGTTACTGTTTAAAAACAATAACGTCATACTATTCTTTGTGGGGTTCATCAGTGGGGATGATTGATTCAAAGTACATATTAAAGGCAGTTTAGAGTCATCAATAAGTTATTACACTTAGTAGATGTAGCATTCCTTGAGATTCAGCAAACCATCTGAGGTGATAACTGCATTTGATCAGCGATGTTTCTGGAAGCTTAAGAGGTGGATGCATAATTTGGCAGAACAGCTGTTGTAGGCTACCTGCAGAGATTTACATCCACCTTTTGTCAGTATATAATGCGCGTTTTGCCTGCAGACAGGTAGCTGGGCTGTAACTAGGGCGATGGTTTAGTTTAAGCGAGAAATTAGGTGTGTGAGAGTCGCCTCCGAGTTTGTTTGGTGGATTATAATTTGCCTAAAAAGGTAGTACAGTTCAATAAGAAATATAAAATAAGATCCTTACAATAAACATTAAATGAGATCTGACTTGAGTAGTTATTATTGCACAGTGTCCAGCAGAAAACCATATATTGCACATATTAGTAAACAGTGTATTTCACATTGCCACCCCTAATTACTGTCACATGCCAGAGAGGCAATCTCAGATCTCAGCAGTTTTATGGCTCTCTGGAAGAAGCTGCTTAACTCTCTACCCATTGTTGTCTTTACAGGTACCAGAGGAGCTGATTGCAGAACCCTCCAGATGTGATTTGCTGTGTCCAGCTCTTCAGGAGAGAACAGCTCCAGCTTCCAGCTTTTCTTTTTAATCAACACCTGAACACTACTGATGTGAAATTATGACACTGGGTTCTTATCAACAGATTCGATCATTATAATAACTCTTACAAGACATTTCAAGTCATACAAAACTGCTTTTACATTTGTAACCTTTTAATATTGATGTTTTCATGAATGCAAGACAAGAGTTTATAAAACTATTGCTTTTGTATTAGGAAGACTTTGTTATAAAGTGTATCAGATTAATTATACATAAAAAAATCATTCTTCATTCATCATCAGTTTCATATTTTAATTGTAAATAAACATTATATTATAGTTAACAACTGTAAATGAAAATATTAAGATGGTATTTACATTTTGCATATATGTTAGTAGAAAGTAAAAAATGAAAGGTTGATGTCTATACTTTTATTTTAACATTTCTTTAAGAGACAAATCAGACATTAACTGAGAAGTTACTCTGTTGTGGAAAAACAAAGAATTATCTGCACACTGAATAGTTTTGAAGTCCTGTAGGAGGTGTTATTTATTGCGACCTCTGAGAAGGTCTTGTGTGGTTTACATTGTATAGACTCTCCTATTTCCTACATGTGCATTCGGTCAGCTCTGAGACCTCAGAGTTTGCAAGGTCACAATAAAAACCACCTAGTGGGATTCATAATTAATCTTTGTGCAGATCAATCTATGTTTCATCACTTATCCACAGCATGGTTTGGATGTGCCCACATTATTCTGTGTTTAAACTAGACTTATATCAGAGCAGCAAACAAGGCACTCTTCAGAAACTTCAGGCTCTGTTATACAGTATATGGGTACTGGGTGTATGGCTCCTTATTTATCTTAAAGTATAAGGTAGAAAGTAAAAATACTCCTGCACACACAGAAATACACTACATAATTACTTTTCAACATTTCATGTGAAATATGAAATATACTAGCCTTTACACATCAGTCCACGCCAACAGATACAGACTTCCACGACAATAATAAGGCTTCCAGGTCTATGCAGCTCTCTGGCACCAGGTGGGACATCTGATCCACAAGGTAACTCTAGGAGGAAAATGTGTAATAAATTCTTCAGGTGATGAAAAATGTAAAGTAAACAATACAGATGAGTCTTTAGTCAATAGAATATTGTGTTAAGTTAATTTTCTAATGTAATTCAAAAAGTGAATCTTTGATATATTCTAGATTCATTACACAAGGCGAAGCATTTCAAACCCTTTTTGTTTTCATCTTGATGATTACAGTTTACAGCTCATGGAAATAAAAACTCCACTATCTCAAAATGTATAAACATTTTAGAATATCCTAAATACATTTCTGTATTATAAAAATCAGCTAATTAACTCAAAACACCTGCAAAGGTTTCTGAAGCCTTTAATCTCAGTCTGGTTCTGATGCTCACAATGAACTTTCCCACAGTATTCTAATTTTTTGAGATGGTCCTC
The DNA here is from genome assembly GCF_021292245.1 of Micropterus dolomieu. Classification (NCBI taxonomy): domain Eukaryota; kingdom Metazoa; phylum Chordata; class Actinopteri; order Centrarchiformes; family Centrarchidae; genus Micropterus; species Micropterus dolomieu. Next base: position 26,319,124 of record NC_060162.1, on the reverse strand, counting down.
TAAAAGATGCCTCAGTGTTTTAATGTTGACAGCACTATTATGTCACATAAGTGGGAGAAAATGGAACAAGGGAATTAAATGTTTGTGTTGTCCTTTTAAGACAGACAATTTTATATTAGCTGTCAAATGTCTAGTAGCCAAGACTAGCAACATTATTTTAGACTCAAAGTTTAAGCATTGAGTTGCAGATGTGGAGGCATCAGAACCTCAACAAGAATCTTGTGACAAATATAAAAAGTACCTTTCTCTCTCAAGTGTCCTATTCCAGACAATAATCCCACACAGCCCTGCCGACAGCAGCAGCATTACTCAAAATAGCGGTGTGGGGAATTAATTAACGTGATGGATAACGGATAACGTTTTACAAGATATATAGCTTCCATCATGTAACTGAGGACTCTACCGCTAGCTTATTACGTTTATTACAAGTACGTTAACATACTGAGGTGACATCCAAATAAACGACTCGTAACCAACGGCATCTAAAAGGGTTAATTGATTTGCTTGAAATTGTTCGTTTGAGCTGAAACGTTAAGTAGACTTAAGGTAATTAATAACTGATTCATAGTTAACTTTTAACGTTGGTCTCAACAAAATCTATCTTTAGTGTTGCAAAATAGCGTTACCACATTTATATATTAAAAAGCATTTAAAACCTTGTGAAGTATAATGTCAATAACAGATATTTGAGTTATTTTAATATTTTCCGGTGTCTTACCTTGACTGTAGCTGGTAATGTTGGTAAACTGGTAACAACACGGCAGCAGATTCCAACCTCCACCATAAAGCACCGCGGAGTAGCATGTAGCATTAGCTCCTTAGCATGAGCTAACTCTGTCACGTCGAGCTAGGCGGGAGTAGTTTCAGCAACACGTCACCTCAGCTCCACCTATGACCCGCCTCTTTGCCCATTTTTGGTTATCCAGGAGTGACAAGCTGACAAGATGGCGCCGGCCAGCTCCGCCAATTTTGAGCTTCAAAAAGGCACGGACGCTACGTCCATTTTTATATACAGTCTATGGTAAATAGTTATAAAAACTAACTAAACAAATTGCAAAATTTGAAAACATTAGCCACATACTGTTTTACATTAACCCAATAATTTTTATTTTGAAAGTGTAACCCAACATTGTATCTGTATTATTTCTAACTTGACCGCAGAGCTCTACACGAGCAAAAATGATACTAAAGAAGGAGGAGAGAGGTGCTCAGTGCATCATGGGAAGACTTTTGGCATATAGCAGCATAAATAAGGGATGGTTCAGGACCCAGCCCTAACTATAAGCTTTATCAAAGAGGAAAGTCTTAAGCCTACTCTTAAATGTAGAGATGGTGTCTGCCTCCTGAACCCAAACTGGAACCTGGTTCCACAGGAGTGGAGCTTGATAGCTGAACGCTCTGGCTCTCATTTTACTTTTGGAGTCTCTAGGAACCAAAAGTAACCCTGCATTCTGGGAGCGCAGTGCTCTAACGGCTCTTTAAGATATGATGGTGCCTAACCATGTAGGTGAGCAGAAGGATTTTAAATTCTATTCTAGATTTACAGGGAGCCAGTGCAGAAAAGCTCATATGGGAAAAATATGGTCTCTTTTCCTGGTTCTTGTCAGTACTTAGAGTCTTAAAGGGCTTTTTTGGGCAACCAGAATAAGGAACTGCCGTAATCCATCCTAGGAGTAACAAATGCGTCGTTTAGTTGTCTAGTTTTTCTGTAGCACTAGTAGAGTACTGTAATTCATTGTTTTTGGAGAGGTTTAGTGTTCCAATCCCAATGTCCCCCCTAGCCCTAAGCCCTGAACCCTCAGGGCTCAAAATACTGTAAACGGGAACGGGACAGCCCTTTGCCACTTTATCACGTTACCTTGACAAAGCTGAAACACTTTGCACACTTTTTATTTTATGTTTTTGCCTTATTTGTAAGTCCTGCAGGCTCTCGCCCTACAGAGTGGAGGAGAAGTAGCCTAAATGTCAATATATATTTGATTTAATCAATACACTATTGTTGGTCAAATAGCATCATCAAGCAAAAACTAAAATAAATAGTTGAATAAACTAAGTGTGTAATAAGGTGATTGCATTCCTCTGACTTCATGTGTTCTATGCAGCATCTTAAGTTAAGAAAACTTTCAACCATTTTGACATCAGCGTAGTTGTGGATGCTTCTTTGTTTACTGTTTTTCTTCTCTTAATACGCGGATTTGCGGACTGTGATATTTCTCTCACTTCCGGGCTTCCCCTGGTAAGTCCATACAGTCTATGGGCCTTTCCGAAACTAAACTCTCGTCACATCAACTCCGACACAGAGTGAACTCTGGTCGAAGTCACCCTCCAGGCCAAATCGAGCTCCCTAACTCGCGTAGGGTTTAAATACAGCGACAAATTTCGGACGAACTACCCTCTCTCCCCTGCATAAATACGATCTGACGTTACCGCTGCACTCACTGCTATAATACGTGTATCAAATAAACAACAGTGGTATTAAGATTCAGGATTGATGTTGAGGAAAAGTGTTTTTTGCAATAACGAAACTGAAAACATTTGTCATTCATTTTGTGTTTGTTTTTGTGTCAAATATTTCTTTAAGAACATGACTTGATATATTTACGTTATTATATAATTATATTCTTTTATGAAAAGATTGATATTCATTGTAAAGAAAAGCCTATATATTTGAACCTCTTTAACTTAGCCTATATGAAAAATGTTACATTCACAAATACAACATTTCAATATAAATCGTATGGGCTACGTTGTTAACCTGTGAATGGTGACGTGACAATGTTAGTGTAGTAACCGGCAAAGTCACACGGAACGCAAATTGAAAGAAAGGTCCCACACCGTGCAGCAAAGGGTGTTACACACCTTCAACAAGCCAGCATCGGTGCTGAGGGTTTAACAACCCACTACCACTCCGCCCTCACTGGTTTCGGATGGCACTCAACGTGGCGGACCCTCCGCATGAACGTGCAAACGGAGTGGAAGTGTGTAGGGAGATGGAGGAGCAAGCAGTTTCGGAAAGGCCCTATGGGTAACCCCCGTGTTTTATGTCATACCGCTATGAACTGTGGGCAATTCCCTCAGCCAAAGTCTGCAGAAATGCGGACTTACGAAAAGGGTCTAAAAAGGGCTCAAAATCACTTGACATTGCCCTCATGGACTTCCCGGGAACGCGCCTCAGAGTCTGTGAGTCTGTGAGGGGGGACATTGGGATTGGGCCTTACAGAACACAACAACAACAACAAAACACAAAACCATACATTAGTTTTTTTCAACTGCTATCAAAACTCTTAACACAGCAACACACCTAACTCAAAACCACATTTGGTTCTTTAAACTCAAACTCTACATTTTAAAATGCAAAATAACCTTCTCTACATACGCAAACTCTATCAAAACACGACAAACCTGACTCAAAATCAAATGATTCTGTCAAAACACTAGCACGTTTTCTTTCCAAAAGGAACAGACCAATCAATCATAGCACAACGAATTTCTAAATACAAACAGTTGATGGCATTACTGAAACTGTATTACTTCATGTTTCAGCTCTACCTGCATACAGCAAACCATGTGAAATCCATTGTTTTCTGTAATTCAGTTTCCTTTTATTGTAACCGCCCTACATTTTTACTTAAAAGAAAAATGTAGATTAGGAAAAACCTTTATTAGCAACATGAAATTGCAGCCAGTGATCAACAAACTTCTTGACCACTATGCTCCTCCAATGAACACCGCCTGGCTCTGCTATCCCTACTCACAAAGCAATCTCAGTCCCGGCCGTTCTCATCTGTAACATCATGATGGTGAAACAAACTACCAAATGCTATCAGAGCAGGGACGTTCCTCTCTAACTTCAAGAAGCTCATGAAAACACATCTCTTTTGAGAACGCTTCCTCTTATAACACCTCTAACCCCTAACCTCTGCACTTCCTATGCTCTTCTTCTTCTATCTCCTTACAATTCTCTTGTATTGATTGCACTATTCGTTAACTCTTACTTCTTTCCCTAGGTATTTACCTTATTAATGCTGGGCTTGCTACGACCTCTTACTAGTGTTCATTGTCACTTGTAGATCTCTTACTGAGACTGGAACAGAAGTGAAATCAGGAAAATACCAAAACACCACTAAACACCAGCTGACGGATAATAACCAGATAAACAATAACATAGAGTACATAACAGATACAGAAAAGACTGAAAAAACAAAACTGAGAACTAAACAAGGCAGGCAGGCACAAAGCGTGACATTACCTCTGACATAAATACAGTCCAGTGTTTGGAAGATGAAAACGGGGTTTTTGTATTAAAGAGCAGCAGACCATGATCCAACCAGCTCAAACAACCGGACCAGGCGCAACGGCACATGAGGTGATCACTCAGAGGAGAGGAAAGAGAGCCAGGAGAGGAGCCATGCTGGCCCAGCTTGGACCTAATTCTGCTCCTAAATATCCGGTCTGAACAAAATGGGACTCATAATGACAAAGCAACGGAATTCAGAGACAGTATCGTTACAGAGATCTGCCCCATCAACATCCCAGATCGAGCACTCGGCAGGTGGTCCATGTTCCGAGCTGTCAGTGCAAGACTCTGACAAGATGAGAGGAGGAGGACTCTGTGTTTCACATCGATGATGCCCGGTGCACAAACTCACTCAAGATGGACTCTGTTTCCTAAATGTCATCTCTAATATTCAAACATGGCCAAAAACGAAATAAAATTAAATAAAATAAAAGCCTGTGCCTCTGCAGTGTCACAGCCTCAGTATCTGTGTAATAAGTCAACCGCTAATTAGAGAACAAGTGAGATTACAGCCTGAGTGTGTTCCAGCTGCCGCCTGCTTGTCAAACATCCCTCCAGCAGAAATCAATAGGTCATCATCTCTACATATTACTATATATCAGGAGGAGAGGGGCGGAGGAGGAGGAGGAGGAGAGGATAAGAAATTAAAGGAAGGAAGAGGAGAGGAGAAAAAAGGAGGAGAGGAGTAGTATGCTTCTATTAGAACAAAATTCATGTCTTAAGGCTTTATTTTTAATGAAGGACCACAGGATGCAAACAAACCATTTAAAAACTATTTTAAACCTCTGTCACCATAAAACACAAAGTACAAACATACAGTATGTCAATGGCAATGGCTGGATTATGTGATTGACTGTTCTGAAACACTCAATGTCACACAGAGAGTCGGAGAAGACAGAAGGTTAGCTTCTGAAGCTAGCTTCTTAACTGTAGTGAGACAGATCTACACCCTGTCAAGTCAAAAACACAAGTGCTCTATTTCATTGTGAAAAGGGTCTGTTACAACCTGTAGATATGTTAGCCAGTTGATGGTGGACAAAGTCAAAATACTCACAAACAAAACGTATTAAAAGTTAATAATCTCAAATTACATATTTCTGATCTTAAAGCAGCTAAAATCAATATTTTAATTTTAACAATGGCTCACTTTTGGTGCATTTGTAGTAATGAACCCACAGAGACTTAGAGGGACTCACCTGAGTCCCCTCAGCACTACAGAGCATTCATCTCATTGTTTGTGATTCCATCTGCAACTTTACAAATTGTGGTAGTCTGGCTCACAGGAAGGAGTCTGTGGATGTAAGCTTACCATTGGCCATCTATTTAATTCAGAATTCTGACTTCAGACAGAATTCTGATCATCCAAGTTGATACCCAATCTTGAACCTTAACCTGGACCTTAACGCGCATGTCTACCTGTTCTCTGAACATATCTGTATGCTCTTTCGTCATTAAATCATCCGTCCTGACTGTTTACATTTGGGTCCTTCCCTTCCCTTTTGCCGCTCTCCTGCACCCTTTCGGTGTAGAGCTGACTATGGAACTCAGAATACATCAACCATTGGCCATTGTTCTAGAAGATAGCAACAATCAATCAGTAAACAGTCAGGACATCAATAGTTAAACTGGTTAAACTACAAAGTAGCTCCAAGAGGGTGTGTGTATGTACAGAGACAGAAATGCTCTTTAATCAAATCCACTTAAAATGTGCCGCTGGGGTTGCAGGCAATGATTAAACAATTCAGTCTGAGAGTCAGAGTAGTGATTAGGTGTGTTAGCTAATATTTGGATAGATATTGACTATTGTCACTTTTACAGGTCATTTCCTCTGAAGATGATTAATATGTCTGTTTGTCATGTATCCAACAATCCACCATCTCGAGTGTTTAACCTGTGGTTATCAGCCTTTTCTCCTAATAAAACTCCTCATATTGTAGGCCCCCGCCTCCACGGCCACCTCCCTAGCAGTGCTTGAAGTGTAAAACAAACAGGTGCCAGTACTCTCCCTTTAAGTGTTGGCATGTGTATTAGCTGCCAGCTAGCAATAATCACAGCAATTTATGCAAAACAACGAGTTCAACAATTCAAAAGTTTGCTGATTGTTGTCTACAAGGGCGTCACTTTGTGTTCAAATGTGGTGGGGACATTTTAGGGCTCAGATTAGAGTTGTGACAAAACACTTAGCATATGAGATGTGACAATCCAGAATATTGGGGTCACGAGATCAAGACTATAAGATATTTTAATAGTATTTAAAGAAATATTCATTGACGAGTACACGATTGGGAGGGTGGGGGTTCTCCCCCAGAAGATTTTGAGCATTAAACATTTAATTTCCTGCATTCTGGAGACATTTTCTGCACCAATTTATGGTGTAAATGTCTAATGTTTAGTGTTAATCACCATCTAACTCAGCCAGTTAAGAGCTACATTTAGCCTTAGATGTTATATGAATCTGGTTTTATCATCTGGCAATTTTCAATGCACATTTCACAGAGCAAGTTGCAACTATTATTAACAATAATGGAAAGCTGAGGCTTTTCAGTAGCAGTAATAACAATGAACATAGGCCTATGTGCAGTTCTATCACCAAAACTCATTCATTACAGAATATTAGCACTGAGGACACCAAAAGTGGTCCACATCCTCTCAAGCTCACTTAAAAAAAACCCCATTGTCGATTGTGGGTTATGTACTGTATCAGCTTAAATGCATGAGCAAGCATCCAGGAACTGCTACTACTGTACACACACACACACACAGCATCCCACATTCATTGATCCACCACATTAACGTTAGTTAACTACTTCTAGATTCAATTCAATAGACCAACAATGCTGTTACAGTTCCGTTAATGATAGCGTTAATGATAACAGGCCTATATGCTATTTTCACTCACCAGGTAACGTTACGATAGCATGTAAATGCTCCGGATTTGTATAGCGCCTTTCTAGTCTTTTCGACCACTCAAAGCGCTTTTACACTACATCTGCATTCACCATTCACACACATTCATACACTGAGCCTAAGTGCTCAAACAGAAACTAACATTCACACATATTCACACACTGGCGGAACAACCAGGGGCAATTCAGGGTTCAGAATCTTGCCCAAGGACACAACATGCGGCCCGGGGGAGCCGACCTTCTGATTAACGGCCAACCCGCTCTACCTCCTGAGCCACAGCCACCCCATCAGCCTCATCTGGCTCATTTTCTGTATTTCAGCAGTGGCGTGGGGTGGAGTAAATTTTTGGGGAAGCCAAGTATGTAATGCATTGTGCTATTACAGTGCAGGATATAATTTTACACAAAATTGAATCAAACTTTAAAGACGCGCACTATCTGTTATCTATACACTCGCTGAAAGTTGCATTTACCGGGACGTATGCTCTCTCTCTCTCCCCTCACTCAGTCACTCTCTCTCACCCTAAATAGCATACTCAGCCCGCTGATTATAGTGCAGGTTAGGAATAAAAGCAGCATTCACAAGCTCAATCAGAAGACGATTGAATACATGTGCATAGTAGCAGTGGTGCATGTATCAAATAGGCCTAGATATTTCTTAATGCTTTGCCAAATGTTCATAACACAACATCACTGTAGACTAACAACCGAGTACCCGACCAACAGAGTATAGACAATTATTCAGGTAGCCTGGCCCAGTGCCCTGTGGCAGGTGCTGTCTGTGGTGCTCATTATCTATGCGTACACAACCGCAGTAAAAACAATAAGGTTACTTCAACTGACTATTGATTTGCAGCTAAATCCAGGCAAGCAAAGCAAAACAAACAATATAACCACATTAAAAATCGCACAAATAGCTGCAGTTCAGTTAAGTTCAGAGAGAGAAGGAGGTGACATTTCACTCTCCCTCTTTGAAAAGCAAAACCATTCTGTCATGGTGGCGAAGTGGTCAGTAACCAAGTTATAGAATTTCAGTCAGTGGAAGTTTGGCGCTACTAGCTAGCCACTCTGTAGGGATATAGTTTTCCTCATTGAACGTCCAAAACCCCTTTTTCCTCTCCAGGCCAGCTCCAGTTTTGGCCTTGGTCTTCCGTCAGATTTAATCTTAAGTTGCTGCTGTAGTGGCAGTTTAGTAAAACTATTTATTATAACTAAAAACTCTCCACCCTCCATAACTGCACCAGCTAAAGTTGCTGACATCATCTGCTGCAGCTGCGGTGTCACCCAGAGCGGGAGCAGCTTTAGCTGCAGGCTTACGAAAACACTAAAAGTGTGTAGTTTGAGTTTGCTCGCGTTTCACATCTCCTTCAGTGATTCACATTAGTTAAATTCAAACATCCGCCGAGTGACTGCTACGCAGCTGTGTTTGGTAGCCCCAAACGTCAGTTCAGAGATTCGCAACACAAACGGGGTGAATTTATGAATGAACGTGTGAAAGTTCTGTCACAAAACGATGTTGTTACGTATCATCTCGCTATTTTAAGTGGGTATACGGACATCTTTGACCATTCCTAGCTGGAGTAGGGGATTCTGAATTCTAAAATCTTAAATTTTGGAGACATTTTCTGCACTGATTTATGGGTGAAATGTCTTTATTTATAGAAAGAGAAACACAAAATGGAAATATTATGCAATAAAAAAAACAGTAATCAGTAGCTTTATTTTTTTTTAGCTCAAGTAACTTTTTTGGACAATGCACATTTGTTTCTTCTATATTAAAATTCCATTACAATGTTTTCTTATTTCACAAATAAACTTTTCTCAAAGCAGTTTAATTTGTTATTTAACATTTCTCATTGCGAGCTGATTTTCAGAACATTTTTAACAAATGCTTTCAAAAAGTTCCACCTATGAATTCTGTGCGATACAAGAATGTTGCACTTCCTGAAATGGTGAAAAATGGAAATCATGCACTGAACAGCTGATATCTATGGAATTCAAATAATGCTTAGCCACCTTAGCTGTCTGGCTCTGTGGATTGCAACGTTGGTCAGTTGGTCCACCATTTTGGTCTCAACTGGAATAAGTTTTTGGAGCAGATACTCAAAGTCCCCAAAGTATGAACCAAAATTACTTTTGAAGATATATGGACCAAGTCTTAATAAAATAGCTCAAAATACATAAACATTCTGGGTGTACTATAAGCAAGATGCAAAAGTGGCCACGGGGGTCTAAAAGGGCAGCTTATCAGCCCCAGATGTACTGTAATTGGCTGCATGTCCCCAGATTCAGAAGGCCATAGCACGAGAGAAGAGGAAATATGGCAGAGACCCTGAGAACCAACACAGCACATGTTAACACATTTCATCAGTTGCACATTCACTTATGGGGGAATGCAACAAAAGGAGAGCCATTTGGGACATTCTCATCAGCTTCTTATCTCAAGCGAGTTAGCTAGTAAGCTAGTTAGGTTGCATGTTGGAGGTTTAAAATCACTGTAAACCTTGGCTACAAATAAAACAAATATGCCTGTGCAGTCAGGAAATATGCAGGTTATGGAGAAGGAGGAAAGGTGTTTTTGTAAAATATATCAAATTATTCAACGTGTTATGTATTCTGGTCATCACATTTATGGCGTTTTCTAATATAAATAGATTTTTTGTGAGATTCTGGGAAGTACCTGATGGAAATAAAGCAGGAATGGGAATGACTGAATTCTTCTTCTCCTCTGTTTCATTGTTGTATCTCTGCCACTATCTATTCTTCTCTCGCATACATCTGTGTCACTCTCGTTCCCTCAATCATAATAACTTTAATTTTCACCATCATCATTTCATAATCAAACATCGCAGATTACATTTTCTGAAATGAACAGTGTCACTCTGCCACATGTCGGACTGTCCTTGTTTATTCCAACTGATGAGCTGGGAGGTTCGTACACTGTAAAAAAAAATGAGTCAGACAGACTCAATGCTCAGATCTTAATGTGAAGAACCACAGCTGGAGATGGTGACTGGTTCAATAAAGACACACAAATGAATACTTCTACAACGACTCAAATACTTGATTTAGTATTAAAACTTTAGTTGCTGGAGAAAGTGTTTTTAAAATTAACAAAATAAGTATTTTATGTTTAATTAAAACGAAACAGAGTGCATCGACATTGAGACAAGACCAAGACTTTCAGGGGTTGAACCCCACTCAAGACCAGACCAAGGGAGAGCGAGTCAACCCTGGTTAAATTTACACAGTGCCATGGTAACGACTTGTCAATCATAGATAATCCCGCCCTGAAGCATACTCTGCTTTATGGTCCATTTTCCTCTAAATGGGACCATAATTTACTAAATGAACATCATATTGTATTGAATAAGACATTGAGCGATTGAGACCATAAACACATAATAAATCAGGTGAGAAGTAGGGTCATTTTACCATTATTTCTAATGGAAGCAAACTTCTTTTTGCAACCAGAAGAGTCGCCCCCTGCTGGCCGTTCGATAGAATACAGGTTTGAGGGACTTCCGCATTGGATTCACGTCTAAGACCGGAAGCTTCCCGTTTGGATATAACTTAACTTTAGCTACATAGCTTTATTTTGCCTGTCTCATCATTGTTTATCACAAATGTAACTTAGGAACAAGTGCTCACAACATTCCCTGTCCCATCATTCTCTCACAAAGTTAACACTGCATTAGCTACTTTGCTCAAAATGTTAACTCAATTATGTACAATGCGCTCATAGCTAGGTGGCAAATAGCGGGCAAGCAACTGAAACTTGCACTCTGAAACATACAGTATTTACTTAGGTAACCTTGCTAGCCTTTCTAACATCAGTTACACATAGCTTACCTTTCTTTATACTTTCTCTCTATGTGGCAATAAAAGTTTAACGTGGCTCCAACCATCTCTGTAAGAATTTACAGATCGCTGTGCGTTTTCTTCTGCAAGTTGTTTTACAGATCTTTATGGTTTGTAGCCAAATTTTATTACAAAGATTTTGCTGGCATCCTGCTCCCAGACAGCCGCAGCTTCTTTTGTCTCTAGCATTCACTTTCTTGGAGTGCAATAAAACTGAATAAAAACTGACACTGTTGGTTGCCCTGTTTCTGCTTGACAGGTGAGTAATGTTTTTTTTGTTTGCTCTAACGTTTAAATGAAAGTATTTGTCCATAAAACATTTGTGAAGTGTTTTATGGCCACGATGAAGACCTAAAATACAAGTTTTACTAGGACAGTGATTATTTGGGTTGATTCATAATACAGAATGCTATACTAGGTACCCAAATCTTACCGTAGATGTTACGTTCCTTGTTCGCTTTGCATCTCATACAAACTTATTTTCCTCAGGTCAGTCTTGTGTTTTGGATATCGTGTTTGTGTGTTTGCATATCATTTGTTTGATGTTTGTTGACTATTCCTTATTGGTGAAGTTATTACTACAATACATATTTTAATAATAACAGGCGTGTTGTCACACTGTATACAGAACTGCTAAAACATGCCGCCTTGTTGAGACTAACTTGCCCTTGGCCTGCAGACTGTGGATTCCGCCATCAGCAGAGATACTAGTAGCACTGGTTACTTTAGCAATGCACATCCATGAATTTGAGGGGCGGAGCTTCTGAGGGAGAACTCAAGGGAGGGGGGTATTTGTTAGCAATTGAGCTCAAATATCAACAAGCTTTCTGCAGAATCACATACCATCCCTTTAAGTAAAAGTACTGTTACCGCACTGTAAAAAAAAATATTCCATCCAAGTAAATCTCCTGATTATTCTTCTGATTAATTTGCTTTGTTCGAGACATTTCTGGGCATCAACCTTTTGGCAGCTCGCAAGGTTTGAGGTCGGGACTCTAGAAAAACTTAGTGAGCAGGTTACATCGCATTGCTGTCTCCATCTCTTTCCACTGCTCTCTGTCTGTGTCATGGATGTATCTCCAGTGGTGACACAGCGCTAAAACGAAGTGTGGACATAGGTCTGGCTATGCATGACTATGGATGTATAAAGAGTTTTGTGTGTCTGTTTGACTGAGGGCGGGGCTGAGCCACACACACAGAGAGCAGAGACCAGCAAACAGGATAAAGCATGGCTTCAACTGCGTTCACACAAAATCTGGCAATGGGGCTAGTCAAACCTTATTCAGTTTCAGCAAAGGAATCCTCACTTTTGAGAGGGTGGAACCATGAAATTTTTGGCTATTTTACATTAAAAAACGATTAATCATTTCTTTAAATAGTTTTCTGTGAATTGACTAATCAATTAATCGACCAATCATTTTAGGTCTTTCGTATGCAGATCTTAATTGGTGAAGTTATGAGTAACTATCAGTCAGATAAATGTGTTGAAATCAACAACAATATTTCCCTCTGAATTGTAGTGGTGCAGTTGTATATAACAGCATAAAATGAAAATACTGAATTTGTAGTCCTTAAGGAAACTGACTAATATACTTTCCACCACTGTTGAAACAGGAGTAAGTACAGCTTTTTTCAGCAGCAGATTAATACACATTTTGGTGCTCTAGTAAGTGTTTGCAGGAGCAGCCTTGAAGTGCTCCAACAGTCACTCACCTAACATTGTAGCCTATATGAGAAAATGAACAGGACTTTTTACTTTGATGCATGATGTAACCTTTTATATGTCAGACTGATGTAGACTGGCCGGTCTCTGGCCTTTCAGCGCCTTTAGGGGCTGTAGTTCTGTAATGAGAGCTGCTTCTCAGGACAGATGTAACAGAGGTTGGAAGCTTCTGTACTGCATGCACATCAGTGACAGTCACTTCTGGTCTGACTACAGGATTGTCATATTTTACAGTGTTCATCTCATGGGGTAAAATCATCCCAACAGATCAGATCAATGATAGCTCATATAAGAACAGATCAATACTGTTTAGAGACAGACTGATCAGTAAAACTGGCGAGTTCTGATGTCTGGGAGCCTCAAGTTTAATGAAGGAGACAGCAGAGACAGACGGAGGGAGGATGAGGAGGGGGACAAAGAGAGGGAGGAAGTTTATCCACAACTGTGCTTCTGGAACTTTTTTTTCAGAGGCTATGTTTACAATATTAAACATATGATAAATGTTTGATGTATCTCACCAATTTTAGTTTAAAACTAAAATTTGACAGGTTTACACACCATAATGTAAGGATACAAAACAACAATAAAGGTTTATGTGCTGAAGACCATCAGACCAAACAGATTCAGATGATGTCATGTAAGAACAAAATGAGCATTAGTAAAGCTGGAGAAACAGAGAGAAAGTCACGTTAGCTCACAGGCTAACGGCGGGCAGTTGCTAATGTTATCCGGTGCAAAGTTATATGCTTTCTACATTACTTCACCAACTAACGCCACCCATTTTACTATCCTGTGTACCACTGTTGATTTAGCCTACAAGAAATGATGTAACGGCAAAAAGCCAAATGTGGAGCGATTTGTTTACTAAAGGTAGCCTATAGGGATGCAGCCAGCTAACGCTACAGTAGCTCGAACTGCCACAACAACCCAGAGCCATGCACTAACATTAGTTACAGTAAAGTTACTTGCGGTCTAACTGTTATAAAGTGTGACACAATTGCATTATAATATTCAGTCCAGCTCACTAACCGTTTCATTATCATCCAGTACATGTAGCTGTGCTGACACTGCTGATCCTCCAGTGACAGATTCACAGATAGTAAAGATGGTTACTGAAAGCAGCAGGCGAGCTAACGATGTAGCACGTCGGCTAAATGCAGTAAATATAACGTTATCATGTAACGAGCATGGATTAGTTCAACCTGTTACGTTGCAGTGGGAGTTTACCTGAGTCTCCAGCTCTGTCTGTTCTCCCTGTCTGTCTATCTTAGAACCCGCACTGCTAGTGGCCGCTGGAAACTTAATAATGCCCCTTTAACACTATCCACAGCAGTACACACCATATAAAAAAATAAGCATGCATTAGGAAATTATAGTATTACTACTACAACTACTACTTCTACAATACTCCTAACAGTACTCAGATTTCTTTCATCGGCACAAATAAAATAAAAAAAGTAAATGGAAAAATGGAAACTAACTAACTATACATAATAAATAAATGTGTTGTGCTTTTACACATTAAACAAGTTTAGTAGGGCTTACTCTGTGCAATTACTTTATTTTAAACATAAACAATAGAGGCAGAGAGAATGGAAAAATGCATTAAACAGCCCAAACCTTAAGATGTCACCCTCTTCACCCACAAGAAGCCCCACCATCCCCCTCTGGTGACAATGACCAAGAATGAACTACTAAGAATATGTTCTCAAATGTATGTAGTTTATTTCAAAATTTTAAAGTTTTTTTTATTTTTCAAATGGCACACGGCCATCTCCTTAATCCACCTCCCTGCTGATTTATTTATTATTTTTACTTTTCCGAAAAACGAGAACAACACCTAGTAGTGTTGCATCCTACAACATCACCACCGCCACATCTACTCCTGCAAACCCCTCTGTGATATTAGGTAACAGTGTACCACTCTGACCCCCCTCATACAAGGTTAAATTGTGAAATAAATTGCATCGTGAACTTTGCCCGACCAAACCACATTGATGTCCCAGAACCAAAGTCGATGGTCTACCACACCTTGCAGGATGACAAAATAGAAACCTTTGTGGTAGTCTGCAGGACTGTCAGGTGGAGCTAAAATCCTTAAAGGAGTCCCATCAATAGCCCCTCCACATTGCAGGAAACCCCAACTCGGAAACCTTGAATAAAAATCTTGTTCAGAGGGTGTTCTGATATAGAGGGAAAGCAATTTTTTCACACTTACAGAGGTAACATGATTGGCTGTAGTGACTGCAGTTGACTGGCCAATCCCAAATATGTGGGGGGTTGTTCTGAACTCCACATTTGTTTCCAGTTTCCAGATGCACACTGCCACACGTTGCTCCACAGAGTAGACTGTGTTTTATTCATTATGCTAAGGAACTGTATTCATGCTCACCATATATGTTTTTTTACACACGTCTATCAGTTTTTCATTCTTTCTGTGCTTCCTGTTTTGTTTTCTGTCCCTGTGTCTTTCTTTGCTTCCTGTCTGTATTGCTTGCTTGAGTGTTCCCACCTGTGTCCAATCACCCTTCCTTTCTCTTCTGTGTATAAGTGTGGGTTTCGTCTTCGTACCTTGTCGAGCGTCTCTACATATCTCTACATGCTTTCAGTCGTGTTGGATGTATTTTGGATGACTTCGTATCTCGTTGAGTGGAATTTTTGTTTTATTACCTGGACCTGTTTTGGAGTTTGCTTTCTTTATGGACTGCCTGCCTCACCTGTGGTGTGAGTTTGTTTTTTGTTTTTCAAATTTTTTGTTAAACACTGTGAACTGAACCTTCTTAGTCTGGTTGTCCTACGTTTGGGTCCAAATCCCTAGTTTTTCCTGTGTTTGCACTTAGCAACATCTTGCTTCATGTTTGTTTGAGGCACTTTTGAGGGTTCTTTAAAACATAATTTACATATAGAGCTCTAAAGAGAAGAACCTCTTTCTAATATGTTCTTTCTGAAACCAAAAAATTGTTCTTCTGTTTTTGGCTCCAGTTAGCACTTTTATTTTTCTGTGTACTACTTGTATTATCACTGATACTGTAGTGGTAAAAAGCATCACTTCTCTTCACTTGAAAATAAAGTACACCCTTTTACTACCACTGGATTACACAATGTGACCTTCATCTACTACAGCTACTACTGTTGCGAACATGCTAATGCTGTTATGTTGTTCTTTCTATTACTGTTTATCCTCTTCCTGATTATTAATGCAATCGTTGACTGTGATTGATTAAACATAAATTGAATTAGTTTGTGGTGGTCAGCTTGATGACAGCAATAAAATTTTAAAGACGCACAGATAGATATGAGGCCTCAACTCTAAGCCCTTGTCTCTTATTTCTCCTTCTTTACTCCTCTGTTGCTTTCACTTTCTCTCTGTTACACACATGCCTATTCTGTTTCTGTCTCTCCTTGTTACTTTCCCAAATTCCCCTGTAATAAATGAGTTTTCCCCTGTGTCTGTGTGTGTGTGTGTGTGTGTGCGCGCGTGTGTGTGTGAGTGATTGATGCTGGACAGCTCTGGTCACGCACCTGCTGAAATTGATTGGCCGGAGCGACTCCTGCAATCAGTGAGCAGTGACCACCACCTTATCCTCTCCCCTTTTCTTCCTCCTCCTCCCTTGTTGTTTCTCCCTCCTCTTCCTGCCTCTCATCATCCAGCCTCTTTCCCTCCTCTCCTTCCTCCCTTCTCTACCTCCTTCCCAGTTCTTCTTGTCCTCCCCCCACAATCCTCCCTTCAGTTCTCAAAACCTCGTTGGTCAGCCGGGTTGCATGGCAACAGCTTCTCTCTCGCCCCCGCTCCAGCCCAGGTATTATGGACGTATGAAAGGGGAATGGGGAGGGGGGAAAAAAGGATGAATGATGGATAGAAGGGAGAAGAAGAGGAGAGAAACAGAGAGAGAGGGATGGGAGACTGACTTAGGAGAGGAGTGAGATAGATAAAATGATAGAGAGTAGGGATGGGGAGAGAGAATAGGAAAACTAGATAGAGCGGCGAGTGGATTGAGGATGAGGAAAATATGTATGACTAAAGAGAGAGAAAGAATGTGGGATGGCTGGCAGGGACAGAGTGGAAGCATGGAGCGAAGGAGGGATGCATGAGGGAGGAGTAGAAGGAGAGAGAAGAGTGTATGTTCTGCAGCACAGAGACTATCTCCTCTCACCTAATTCTCCCATTTATCTTTTCTCTTGTCTGAAATGGAAAGAAATTGACCTTTCAGCCTCTGGACATGTAGAGCCAATGGACTGAGACCAGAGCCCTGCAGACTCAGAGTTCAGTCAATGGACTCAGGCCAGAGCCCTACAGAGTCAGAGTTCAGCAATTGGAGTTAGACTTTGGATCTGCTGATCCAGGGAGCGATTTTGATCAAATTGTTGTTTCCCTGGAGCGCTGAAGCACGTCAACATTGGAATTTTACACTCATAGATCAATCTGTTTCAACTTTAACGTTGTTTGTTGGTGCTGTTGAGATGGCAGCTGTCCATGCTGTAACCTGAAAGCATCCCATGGTGGCTGACGCTGGACTAGTGGTGTATAAAGACCTTACATAATGAATCGTTATATTTTTAGTACCTTAGAATGAGCCACTTCTATCAACATACACCACGGGTCCTCTTACATGGACGTCGCCATGTTGCGTTGCTGTGTTTCTACAGTAGCCGAAAATGGCCAAACGGCGCTAAAGAGTGTGTTTCATCACTACGTTGTTCTTCTTCTTGTTGGATAATTCTGGCAGTGTAGACGCCCATCACTACGCTGAATGCATACAAAGAAGAAGAAGAGGAAATAATAATAATAATGTAGTAATAAAATAGTAATACAGTCTCTGAGTAGTCTTCTTGTTTAGTAAGAAGAGAAGTGACATTTGAACAAATGGAGAAGCTCTTGTATTGTTTAGCACGAGCCGATGTGAATCTTCGTCATCAAAGAAGCAAAATTGCAATAAAGCCAGACGAAGTCAGGACAGATGGTGTCGGTAGAAATGAACGATGTAATCGTTGTGGATTTTCTCAGATGGAAGGAGCTGATGCGGGACAAATGTTTTGAAAGCGGCGCTGAAGTTGCCTGTTTTCTGCTGGACAGGTAATTCAATTAGTCCAACTTTAGTAATGCAAATGATTCTGTTGTTTGATATCTTTAGCTAGAAGCTGGCCATTCTCACCGGGAGAAGTAATGTGTTTCCCTTGTCAGTGGTGTAAAATATACAGTTGGATTATGTAATTATTCTCCACAATCAGCTGATCATATTATTGGCAATAAAACCGAGTAGTCTACAGCATGGAAGTTCAGATCAGCCAGCTAAACTTTTACTGCCCTGGTAGAAAAAATATTTTTTTAGTAATTATTCTCCAGCTCTGTGTTACGATTTTGCTTTGTGGACAGAAATGTGTCCACAATTATTGGTAATAAAACTGTACAGCATGGAAATTCAGATTAGCCAGCTAAATTTCACAAAGTACTGCCTTGGTGGAAAATACTTATTTATTTTTTACTGCTAATGGCATTACGACAAGATCTAGTGACCAATAACGAATACTTTCAGAGTTTGCATTCAAAATAAACGTATTTGTTTGTAGGCCATAATAGCATGATAATTCACATGCTAAATGCCCATTAAAAACATTGCACCATTTAACTACAAGCTACAATGTTGGATATTAGTCCTAGGAAGTGGTGAGTGAGCAATTTGTTGCACTCAAAAAGTATTCTACACCCCCAATCACCTGTCAAGGCTACGTATACCCGCTCAGCTCAGCCTGCCCCGCTTGTTTCAGATTGCTCGACCCACCCTCCCTTTCCTTTCCCTTCATCTATTCATCCCCACACACATCCACTCATCCTCTCTTCCCTCCTCCGCTCATCCCTTCCTATTCAATCAGGGCACAGCTCTCTCATGTCTCATCTAGGTACCATCTGGGTGGGGCTTGAAATAAGCTTGGGCGAAAACACTTCCGAGACGGAACCCCCACACTGAGTCTCTCTACCATCTTCTGTTCACCCTCTCAGACCAGCCTATCAAACAATCCTTCTTCCACCATTACCCTTCCCCTCTATATGCATTAATCCATCCTCCATAATCCATGCATTCCATATTCGCATGTACCTCTGACTCACACATTGTTGTGGCGAGGTCCTTGCTGGTGAATTTTCCTTTCGCTTTGGCAGTACTCTTGTATTAACATTCATGCCAATAAAGCAAATTTCATTTCGACCTGACTTCTTTTCTCTGTGAGATGGAAGAATTTAGAGAGTTGCGTGGCGCTGTGGAGAGCCCCCAGCTGCAGAAGTGCATGGATCATGCGTAAAATTCATCCAGCCAGAGGGAACGATCACCAACTGTTCACAGTGCGCCGGTTGTAATAGCGACACAGCTCATTGTAGGTATCAGAGAGGGAATGGGATGTTGTGGCGTACAGGGACAGGAGATCTCAGAGCGACCGGGCACGGTGCGGACGGTCGGTGATCGTTCCCTCTGGCTGGATGAAGCACGATCTGCTGCATTTCCTCACATCCCTCCTTATTGGCCCTGACATTTTTTTCATCCAAAAACAGAAAAATCCAGTCAGATACAGCCTGTACTGTACATCCAGTCTAAACGGAGTCTAAAAGTTGTGTAACTGTTAATGGTCCAGGTAGAAATGAATAATGGAATTTGGATGGCTGGTTTTAGCATTGGTGTCAGTGGCTGTTTAAGGCCTGTGGAAGGGCTTAAAAGTGTGTATCTCAGAGCCCTGAAGAACCCACGTTTGGCCACTGAACTCAGCTCAACAAGAATGTGCGTTCTTTAAGTCACACAGCCTGATTCAACTGTGTCTGTGCACAACTCTGGCCAGGTTGGCCTATTCGGTTTTGTAGCACAGTCCATCAATGTATAAACACCCGCACACACACACACACACACACACACGGCTCAGTCCATTGCTGTCCACTGTCTGAACTATGACTGATGTACAGTCTGTCTGCTGTCCTCCATCGATACAGTGGACATAACAAAGCTCTGCAGCCTACTCCATTTACACACACACACACACACACAGCTCATCTTCAGACTGGAACAGGTTCAATCTTAAGGCTGGGATGATGAATTATCAAATGTGGAAACTGGTTTCTTCAATGTGACCTTAGTCGACGTTCAGTGGAGGCAAACTACTAACAGTTTTAAAACAGGCCAGATAATTGAAATCCCACTTGTTTTTTCACTGCTACTAATGACAAAATATCTGTTAACCCCCCGAAATAACAGTGGTGTAAGAACCAAAAGGTAAATGACTGCATTTATAGAGCGCTTCAAAGCACTTTACAATATCTGCCTACATTACATTATAACATTAATATTAATACGTCAGTGCACAAGTAGCATTTTACCCTTGGAGCTGGTCACAAGATAAATCCGGGGGGTTGTGAGATGATAATTGGGTTACATAAGAAAAAAATCTAACTTCTGCTGCACAAATTTAATTATATATTAATATTTTGGAATATTTCTCTAATCTTTGATTTTTATGAAATATGGGATAATTGGACTGCTTTGGGCCTTGAACAGTTGAAATAAAACCATCTGAAATGTTTAGAGGTGAAAACACCCTTTGTTGATCATTGATCAGCTAACAATTCACTGACATCTGAAACCTGTGACAAGGGGGTCCAAGTAAACGTTGCATTTTGTAAGATGTTTTGTATTGTATTTTATAAACTTATCATGATGATGATATTTTCCAAGATAAAAAAGCAACTACAGATAAATATTTCACTCTGAAATGCAGTGGAGTAGATAAAGTAACACATAATGGAAATACTCAAGCAAACTATCGCTCAAAATGATACTTAAAATTCACTGTTGAGTAAATTTACTTAATTACTTTCCACCACTGCTACAGTTACAGTGCTACAACTTACACTGTAAATTTCTAGCTAAACTGAGGCTTTTTGTTGACCCTTCTCTCTCTCTCTCTCTCTCTCTCTCTCTCTCTCTCTCTCTCTCTCTCTTTCTCTCACTCGCCGACAACTGCATGCAAGTTACGGTTCCTCCGGGTCTATTTCATGTAGCCGGCTATTTAAAAACGATAAAATAGTCTTTGTGAGGTTCATCAAAGGTGCGGACGACTCGGCACAACACCAGTGAAGCTGGGGCTCCGTCTCTTCAGCAAGTGTTCCTCTTCTGCCACTACACACATATTTATTTACGCAAATTAAAAACATTTATTTTTTTCTTTTTACATGTTTATTTACAGCATTAAACATTGAAATTTATTAATTGTAAAATGAGACGTTGAGCACCCCCATATGGCCAATCACTGTCACTGTGACAGTTGAATCAGGCTCCGCCCATCGAATCTTCGACTATTCTGGGTCAGCCCTACATACCTCCAAATGAAAAAAGGTAAAATCATCATTATGGAACTGGGGCAGCAGTGATGCTGACTACTGTCTCTCAGTCTGACCCCAAAATACTTGACCTTATTTTGAATCAGCAGTTGCTATCAGACACCTTCACTTTTTGAAACTGCAGTATAACTGTAGATACACACGAAGAAGAAAGCAGAGGCAGCATGTTTTAAATGCTTTTGAACAGGTACAGGTAGCAAAATATTATGAAACAGGCCAATTAGACAACAGATGAACAGTGGCATCTGCATTTTATCTTTGAGCAACAGGTACTACGCAAAGCCAGGTGAATTATGGTCAGACAGTCTCGCCCTTTAAAGGTAGAGTTTCAGTTTTAGCAACAAAACATACAATAACACAAATAGAACCAGAATTTCTTTATATTGTTCCTGGTGCTATTAAATTTCTAATTTGAGTTGCTCAACTGAAATTAAATAAATTAAAGTTCAGTGAAGTGCAGTAAAGTGGAACAAAGTCAAGTGCAGTGCATTGGTGCAATGCAGTGCTGTACAAGTACAATGCAGAGGGGTGCACTTAAGTGCAATACATTGCAGTAGAGTACAGTGAGGTGAAGTGCAGTGAACTGAATTAAGGTATAGTGAAATGAAGTACGACGACGATGTAGTGAGTGAAAAACACTCCCCAGTCTCCCTGGTGGGTCCATTATTTTAAAGAAATATTACCATGCTAAATGTCAGCTGGACTGTCTTCTGAAGCAACAGTGTTTGTCCACAGTCAGGCCTGTGGATAATCCAAAATAACAGGGACAATTTCTGGACACGTTACTGTTCAGTTTTTTTTTTTATATGTAATCTTGAAATGCGAGGCAGAAACCTCAGCAGATAACTGAAACTATCTGCATTACTGGATTATATGCTATAATACGACAGTAGAGATAGGCAGAGTGGTGGTTATCACGTCCTGTTGTGTAAAATAGTGACAGCTGGTGACTCTTCAGGGGTCACAGGGATGAAGAAGCATCATTACACAGTCAGCCGCACTCTGAAGAAAAACAATCCTGATGGCCTGTTTTATCAGAAGCTGATACGCCAATATCTTCATCTCGGATCTGTCCTCATCTCCTCCTTCTCTCCGCTGAGTATCATTTTACTTCTTGTCTATCTGTTACACTCACATCTCCCATCTTGACTCATTTTCTCCCCCCTCATATTGTTTCCTTCATTTAACTGATTCCCAAACCCTGTCCTCTTACTTTCAGTTGTTTCTCTTGTCTCTGGTCAGCTTTGATCTTTCTCTGTTCTTCCATCTTCCTTTAAAAAAAACAGTGGTATATATTTGTAAAAAGTTATTGTTTAGTTGTGTGTAACCAAATACGTTTAGTTACATGTTTCTAAAAGCAGAACAGTATAACACCAATTGTGTCAAATTGTCTTTCTGGCATTGACCTCCATATGTGGCTGTGAAGCGCAATGAAGTGAAGTGAAGTTAAATGAGGTAACTAACTATTTATTGTTATAGGCACTTACTGTTTCATCTGGGCTCTTGTCCTTGTACAGTACAGCTAAGTACAATGAACTGAAGTGCAGTGAGGTGAAGTAAAGTGGACAAAAAGTGCTATCCAGTCAAATAAAGTCAAGTGCAACGCAGTGAAGTCAATCAAATCAAATCAATTTTATTGTCACGTACACAATCACAGTCAGTACAACATATAGTGAAATTCCTTTTCTTATTATTGGCAATTTCTGTTTCCTCTGTCATGTCTGATAGCAGCACTGTATTACACCAGTAACGTCATTTAACTCCCTCTGTAGCTATTTGGAGTCTCCTCCGTATAGTCAAAGCCAACTGAATTCGACATTGCAGTAATCATTCATTTTCTCCCAGTGAAACACTGGGCTGCTCGTTATTTTGTGGAGCCTGTTTGCTGGCTGTTGATTAGTTTCTGTGGTTACAGGTAACAAAAGATAAAGGTGGAGCGGTACTGCCAGAGATTTGGTAGTGCTGCCATATCTGCAGCAAGTATTGGTCCTCAAAAAATCATATTACACTATCCTCTTTCTCCTATTCATCTCAATTAAATTTATTTATTTTCAATGTAATTGTGTCGTCTTGAGTAGGGACACAGCCATGGAGCTGTCACAGACAGGTGTAATGACCAACATTACAT
Source organism: Micropterus dolomieu (assembly GCF_021292245.1). Lineage (NCBI taxonomy): Eukaryota > Metazoa > Chordata > Actinopteri > Centrarchiformes > Centrarchidae > Micropterus > Micropterus dolomieu. The sequence goes on along the minus strand of NC_060162.1, from coordinate 26,295,832 downwards.
TACAGATCATGAAGCCAGGGCTCCATGATCTGGGCTGCGTTCCATTTAGTATTGAGAAGGGGCCAGCTACTGTGCATTCACTCACTGGCTTCACTTCCTGACAAGTAGAACAAGGCACATCGTTAATGTTTTCAGTAAAACCTGTGCTTTCCTGTTCGGACCAGTCGAAATGTCTTGGCTTGTATAAAGACGTTACTTGTAATTACATAATAGTTCTATGTTTATGTCTTCTTTGCTGTCCTTGCTTTTTGTCTGTATTTGGCTTCCTGCAAATTGTTCATGGAACTGTGAACATTGAGAGCAACTTAAACGAGTCAGATTCCTCGTATGCCTACACATTTTATCTCCCTACATGTAAATTAAGAATTGTTACTGTACAGTTAGTTGAGATATTAAATTGTGTAATTTGTCCCACTCAGCGTTGTCATCTGCATCAAATGGAAATGCTTGAGAAAAACCACAACACTGAATGGTGACTGGGAAGAATGTGACTGCTGTTGTATTCTTTGTATATGTGAGTGCGTGTGTGGTAAGGAGAGAGAAATTTGATTTGAAGCTTCAGGGTCTTAATCTATATATCTGTTTGACAGCCTTTACAAAGCTTTAAGATCTCTCTCTCTCTCTGCATGTGTGTATGTGTGGGGTTGTCTCAGGCGTTAAGGGCAGAAGAAGGGTCACTGTTGAAATGCCAGCAGCCATGGCAGCCTTTCTTTCTGTCTGATGTCTTTATGTGTCAACAGAGCGTCTTGCAGTCGCTCTGTTTTGCGTTTAGGTGACAACATTTGAAACAACTGTGCAAAACTGTTTGCCATGATGGGGCAAAGTGTGGATGATGCTGGAATTACTTAATCATCTGTAATGATACCTTAAATGAGAAACTAATCCATTGAATCAGATATTGGAATATTAGCTTTACCCTGTCGAGACAGCCCAGTCTGTCTGGGTATGTCCAATAAGAAGATTTCAGTATCCTACCAATTACATAAATTACATCAGAGGTTGGCTTAAACCAGTACAACAGTGCTCTCTTAACCCTCTCATGCATGACTTATTAAAAACATTATCTAGATTTTTTAAATAATATTTTTATTACTCAAAATTGAGCTAAAATACCAGTTCATTTACATTTTTTTTCAAAATTCTGTTTTATATTAAAATTATTTCCTATTACTATCCATGTATGTGGACACCATGCAACAAATAGTGAAATGCCAAACCTGACAATATGGAATATTATGTTTTTTATGTCTTGTTATGCTATTTATTTAACCTCAATAGTTGGAAATTAAGAATAAAACATATGTTAGGAACAAATTCAGGAAAAACATGTAACTGTAGTTACATGTATGCGGAAACCCAGCAGCATGTTAATATCCTTATCTAACTTCATGTTGAATCATCTCAGTTTTAAAATATAAATATCCAACATGTAACAGATTACATAGCTATAGTTAAAACTGATTTCTTTACAGTATGTGAGTACAATACTTATTCTTATTTATTGGAAAGGTCACAAAGTAGTCAAAAGTTGCCATTTAAAGCTGTAATAAGTACTTTTTATTTTATTACTTTCTTTATGTTCATAGATTTGTTAATGTCTGTTTTATAATAATATAATACAATTCATCACATCTCTGAAAAATAAGAATAGATAAACTAGCAGTTTCCAGAAATCCATGACTCCACTGTTGCATGACGTCCACATACGTGGACAGTTGGTTTTTGGGGTATAAAAACTTGTTAATAATACTTTACTGTACATACTACTATTTTTTTTTTTTACCTCGATTGAACTCATTGAATAAAAGCCATAGCCATTACCATCAGCCATCTTGGACTGATGAAGTCATCAAGCAATAAATATTTGGAAAACAAGCGAGTAACCACTGATACAATGTTGCTATCAATCAACTGACACTGTCCTCAAATGACTTGGAGAACACAACCACCATATAGTAACAAAATGGAGTTAAAATAACTGTCCACAAATGTGGACACCATGCATGAATTAACTGAGCTGAAAAACAATCCCCCAGGCCCTAAAGTTTTATAATATAGTCATATAGGCCTACACATGTTTTTATACCATAAATGCTGATATATAGCATATAATTTGCTATATATTATTGCTCAAATTAATTAGAGATCCATCCATCAACCAATTTAGGTTACAAGAAGTTGATGAAATGAAACATGCCAGTTTGTGCTAAACTGTGAAACCCTTTGAGGAAAATTGACGTCCAGTGGCTGAACTTCTCACCTTCCTGCAGTGATGTACAGGTGTTCATCATGCCATCACTATTGGGTGTTGTTAAATGTGTAAGAGATTGAAAGACTGCTTTTCAGATTGATTTTAAGTTACTCTTAAATGTTTGCTTAGAGCTAAGAAAAGATAACGGTTGGGATTAAAATGACTACTTGTTAAGGTTAAAGAACCTTCATCGTCATAATAAACACTTGGTCATGGTTCAGGAGCAAACCATGACCAAGTGGAGGCTCAGGAGGTAGAGAAGGTAGCCTGCTAATCGGAAGGTTGGCAGTTCAATTCCTTGGCTCCTCCAGGCTGTGTGTCAAAGTGTCCTTGAGCGAGATGCTGAACCCTGAATTGCCCCGGGTGGCTGTTCCACCATGAATGTGTGTGAATGTTACTTCCTGTTTGAGCACTTAGTGTACGAATGTGAGTGGAAAACCAAATGTCATTTCAAATTTTAACACATGATATATTGCACAGTAGCCTATATTTTAACAATATGTAGCGTATAGGCTAGCAATGCACAAAATAAGCTATATGGACAAAACCAACTTATCACCTAGAGTTTTTAATATATGAGAAAAACTCTAGGCCTACTGGATCAAAATGTTTGTCCATATATATGTGTGTGTGTGTGTGTGTGAATACTCCACAGAAATGTTTCATTAGGAAAACTAACACAGAGTTTCACATGTTTCTCAAGATCTGAGCTCAGTGTGATACCTCAGCCCTGCAGCCCCCCTAGGCTGTCTGAGCGGTGCCTCTCTCGCTGCGTGTCTCAGCCTCCACCAGGACACAGAGCTCCGCCTCGGATGCTGCTGTTGCTGTTTATCTGATTACCGCGATACGAGAGCTGCGTCTTCTTTATTCATTAGACTACCGGAGACCGGAGGAGAGAGAACGCCGAGGATGCAGATGAAGAGAGGGAGCAGCATCCGCCGGCCGCCACCATCTTCTCCCTGCAGGACATCGCGTGAGCCACCCCATTACACCACCCTGAGGTTATGAAACCGGCTGTAATCTAAGCCTGCATGCCTGCATCAAAACCTCCAAGACCGCCCTCCTCCCCCCTCTGCTCTCTAGTCTGCGATGACACTCGTTCTTCCTGCGTCGGTACCGCCTTGCCTCATATTTAGGTTATGAAATCGGATTCAAAAACGCGGCCTCCCGCTCCTTACTCCCGCTTAACACATGGACTATGTAGCCTTCATGTCCTCTGTCAATAAATCGGGTTGTGCGTCCTTGTTCGCCTGTCCGTCCTTTTGCATTTCTGCATTCCAGTTCGCCGCCCATGCGTCGCCGCTGCCGCTACCGCGCCAGGACTCTGAAATCTGCGTGAAGCGCGCGTCGTCTTCACGTCTCCGCACTCTCTCTGCCGCTGATGCGGTGCGCCTGGGCGCTCGCCGTCTCTTCGCGCTGGCCGGTCAGTGATCCTCCGGTCCAGGGGCGCTGGGGCCCTCAGAGAGGTAGGATGGTGCGGATCGTCAGCGCGCTGGGGCTGGTCATGTTCAGCGTGGCGCTGCTCATCCTCTCACTCATCAGCTACGTTTCCATCAAAAAGGACTTCCTGCTCAGCACCCCCAGATACGGACCTAATGGAGGATCCAGGATGTCGATGTTTCACGCCGGGTTTCGGTGAGTCCAGGCCTGGAGGTAGAGCTGCAGATGGAAATGCTGACTGTTGGTTTGCATCAGATGAGCTGAGTGTTTGGATTTTATTTTTAGCTATGTGGGGTACATGCTGACTGGGTAGAAAACAATTTGAAGGTAGCATACAGTTGGTGCATTATATGCTATGTGCTTGAGAGTCTTGAATCCTCATAAATGATGTTTAGTATTGCTGTTGTATAATTTTCCAGTTGCACATTCATCTCTCAGTTTTTGATGGTCAGTCTGAGCAATCAAATCAGAAAAATACAAAAGCCTGAATATATTTTAGGTAGCTCAGGAAGATGTGGCACTGATCAGACTCAGATGAAGGCCTCTCTGCTGTCTGAGGCCTGTCAGCTGCTGCTGTGGTTTCACGCAGTATTTCTCATGCTCTATAGTTTGATTAATCACGGTCCCAATAGATTTTTTGTTTCTCAGACCATACATGTTTAAAATGCAAATTCTCCTCATAGGCCTACACTAGAGGGCCAACAATATGCATCCCTATCCACACACTTTAGGGTAGTTTTAGTCCAGGGCTGTGTATCATGGTTTGAACTGGGCCCCTATTGTTCCAATAAGGGAAAATTGTAATGCAACAGTATACAATGATATTTTAGACAAAAGTGATTTTTGTTGAACTGTACTGTTAGAAAGAAAGCTGATTTTAGATCATTCTGCAAATCCAAAGTTAATGTCCAATGCAGTATTTTTCTTTCAACAATATCTGTACATGGCAACTACCTTACAGTATGGTTAGGGTTAGGGAAAGATCATCGGTACAGTTTTTAAAAAGTGAACATTAACTTGTGGATTGTGACGTGAGGCAAACTCTTGTTTCTTCATGAACGTTGTATGCCCAACTCGCCCTCCCACCTTCCTGACCTCCATGCTGTTACATTGTGTCTTGGCCACACTCCTTCATTGAACAGTGGCATTAAATCGTGTGGTGTGGGATCGCCCATGATGAGTGCAGTAACCCTATAATGGGCTACTTTGTGGTAAAAATTTAGGGAAGGCTCTTTCCTGTTTCAACATGACAATGCCTCCACGCACAAAGCCAGCTCCATAAAGAAATGGTTTTCACAGTTTGGAGTGGAAGAACTTGAATGGTCTGCACAGAGCCCTGACCTCGACCCCCTGCAACACCTTTGGGAGGAACTGGGACACTGACTGTGAGAAAAGGCTTATCACAACCAACATCAGTGTTGGACCTCACTAATGGGAGCGAACCCCTGCAGCCAGGTTCTAAAATCTGGTGGCCTGAAACCTGAAGAGTGGAAGCTGTAGTAGCAGCACATTAATGTCCATGGTTTTGGGATCATCAGACGGTTTCAATTTTCAGGTGTCCACATAGTTTTGCCTGTATTGTATATAAGTATATGTATGTGTAAGTATTGTGGTGAACAGCATTTACCTCAACAGCATCTTCAGCTGTGAAAAACAAACCACTTTGCTTCATTTGTTCACAGTTTAACAACCAAGAAGAAGCTTTAGAGCAGTGAAATATCACAGAGAGGTGTGAACAAGCCTCTTACTTAAAAAGTAGACATCACAACATATTAGCAGACTTTTATTTTGATAACCATAAATAAGATATGAGATTATGGGACTCTGGTTACAGATGCCTAAACCCTCTGCTCAGTTGAGGTGGACAAAATATTTGCGGGTAACTGCACTGACCTCCCTGTGGATGGGGATCTAGGCTGAAACTGACATGGTGTTTTTAGTTTTAGATGTTTTCAACGCAGCGACGTACCGGATTCGCTGCTGGTGACCTCACAGTGACGACATGATTCCAGCCCCTGCGGCCAGAAGCTGTTCACCAAGAAACAGTTAAAGAACATAACTCCCTCCAAGCCAAAAATGTTTTTACATTCAGATTGTAACGTTTTGTTTTTTGTAGGAATTGAGCAGATGAGACACGGCATGTTCATTAGTGAGCTTTGGATGTGCTGGTAGTTGTATGTTTGAAACTTGGACAGATCCAGTGCGTTCCAGCTATGTTAATTATACATTTAAACATTTAAAAATATTCCATCATGTCACACAAAACCTGTTAATTTTACTACAACTACTTCTAAAAGTAACACTGTTATTTTAAGTTTGTCATGATGGATGTTTTTATAAACTACAATATCCATGAGCCTCAGCCACCATTGCTGTGTAGAAGAATCCAGTCAGATAGACGAGTGAGAGTGGGAGCAATTTCAAAGGGCTTTGTTGTCTCAGTTAAATTTTTAAATGTAATGTAAATTTTTTTAATTTTAAGTGTTTCTTTAGAATATATGTAAAACAAAAACATCCGACAAGAAAATCCTATCAAATAAACAAATCAAGATAATTAAATCAAACAATAAGAAATAAATTAATAATAGTACATACATTTTTTGAAATTCTTGTCAGTGTTCTTACATATTTGAAAAGTAGTGGGAAGAGGAAATAAAAACTTATTAAATCCCATCCCCTGTACACAAATCAAATGCTTATAATTAATCTTCCCGCATCCCGTATTTACATTTACATATCTACTTTGTCATACAAAAAAGAAATTCAAAAAGTACACCAATTATTTAAAAAAGGAAAAAAGAAAATAAAACGAAAGAAAAAGGGAAATAACAACAACAACAACAATGAAACTGAGAATAAATACTAGCTCCAGTTGATTATTCACCTCCTTCTTCATCCCTGTAACCCATGAAAACTACATCTTTCTACCTGATTTTAAACTGATTTATGTTTGGACATTGCTTTAGTTCCTCATTGAGACTCTTCCATAGCTTTAATGCAAAAACTTTTCCTGGTTGTCCGTGTCCTGTTTGTTTTGAAATGGGATTTCCCCCTTAAATTTGAACCTCCCTCTCTCTTCCTGAATAATATTTGAATATAATAGCTTATTTTTGGAACAAAACATGGCACCATGGTCCCCATTCAAAATGGACCCCGAATTTAAAAGTAAATTCATTTCAGCATCAGTTTGTATGATTGGTTTTCTCGACAGCACAATCTTTAGCTTTCACCAGCTGTATTAAGTACATAGTTTGCTTGTACATTAACTGTGACCCAAGTATAATATGAAAATTAGAATATAGTGATTTGAAATTCTGCACACAACAGAAAGACTAATCAAAGACACCTTTCATGAGAAAATACATTGAGGAACAGAAGCTAATAGGCCAGAGGTGAGCTAAGTGAGGGGGCGGTGCTTACGCTCTCAATTAGTAGATTATTGTTAATGAGGCTGTGTGTCTGACCACCCACAGAACTAGTTTGAGATGGACAGACCCTGTGTGTGTGTTTACATCTGATTCCAGTCCAAACAGGATGTCTGTTGACACCACGAGAGCTCTTAGTAGGGGAGAGAGGTTTTTGTAGGGCCACCGCAGGAAAATCATTCTGTAAATCTTTGTTGTCCAACATGTTTGGGCAGGTCTGGAGTGGGATTATAAAACAGCATCGTTCTGATGACGGTTCTGGAGGTCAGCAAGCCGTCCTTGGCTCTGATTTACAGCACGAGAGCCGCATTCATTTCGCCCCTGCCTGTAATCATTTTCCTCCTTGCTCGCTGTCACTGCAGGCCAAGGTTACGCTCAGAGTGAGTTAGATGTGAAGGAGAGCAGCATTTTGATGAGAAAACACTCGGCTAGTGGACGAAGCTGTATACGTTTCCTGCTGTGTTGTTGTGGACTGAGAGTTTACCATCAGGAACAGGGTGATTCGGGGAAATTTTGGTCTTGCTTTGTATGCGGTGCAGCCAGTGGATAAGAGCGTGTTAGTCCATCTGATGGTCTGTCCAGAACTGTTGGCCAGATTACAATGAAAAAGAGCATATTCCAAATGAAAAAGGCAACCCCCTGATGCTTCCTCTAGGCCCATCTTGCCCACATTTCCGCTGACTGGACTCTAATGGTCGGATTTACTGAACACATTGAAGCCTTGTTTATGCTTGATAGAGCATCCCTGGATGCATTTGCTCCGCAAGCTGTTGTAACCAATGGTCGAGCACCTCCTATTCTTGTTACTAGGCACTCATCACACATGCAATGCTTTCAGTCAAGATGTCATGCAGCGAAGAATTTAATTTTTCTATGGTGTGAAATCATTCAGCAGTAAAGATTACTTCTACCTGGTTAGTTATACTGTATGTATATTGTACTGTTTGAGGCAGAGAAGAACTTCCCAAAAGTTTTACACATGAAATTGCACTGTAGTTTTGTTTAGGGCTTCATTGCACCCTTTATTGATTGTGACACTAGCTATAAACAGTAGTCAGAGGATCTTAAAAGTCATTAGGATTCTTTCTCTGGGAGCCATGCATGTCTGTACTAAATTTTGTGCCAATCCATCTGGCTGATGTCGAGATATTTCACAGGATAAGCGACCGACAACCTACCATTGCAAAACGTTGTGGAAGAATTTTTAATACATTCAAACTTTACCATTGAAATTAATTTGTGGTTTACATCAAACTTCTAGTGGCCAAGTAAAAAAACAAAATGTCTTATACTGTTACTGTTTGTCTTTTTATTATGTTGCCACAGCAAGTGGCAAAAAGTGCCATACAACTCAGTGATCACTATTAGAGCTGTATTACATCACAAGTGTTTTAATTGTTATACTAATATGATAAAAAATGCACTTCACCTCTTTATAGTCTGCTGTAGGTATTCCTGTCTGTCAGTTAAATGTCATTTTAAAGTCAATGGTGATGATTAAGATAAGAGTGAGATTATTCTTTTCTCTTCTATTCTGTTTTTGTTTTACATTCCTCCTGCAGTGAGAGGCCACCTCGCAAACCTGACCTGAGGTGAATACAGAGTGCTGACATTTTATTTAAAAACCACAAGGAAGTACTCTGTTTTTCCTTTTCTTTTATTTTAAGATCTATCTATCTATCTATCTATCTATCTATCTATCTATCTATCTATCTATCTGTGGTCTGACACTGAGCAAGAAAAAAACAAACAGCTAACTACTTTCTGTTGATCATTTGAAAAGTTTTTGTTTCACATTTGTAGCAGCGGAATCTTTGCTCTTTCTTGTAAAACCATAAGCAGCTTCTGCTTCAGCTTTTTTTGGCCGCACGGAAAACTGCAGCCATCTAAGTATTTGTGTCAATAACAACGCAAAGCAACGACGAGTCTTTGAGCCTGAATTTTCTCTGAAGCCTTTTGGACGGTGCGGTGTTAGATTTGAAACAGCATGAAATGAGAGTTTTTTTCCACACTTCTATCAGATCCCTTGGTGTGGAATTTAGCCAGTATTTGTCAGTATTTGACAACAGAATAGTGTGGCACATTATCTAATTATTCCAGCGAAAGAAACTTATAGACAGAAGTTTTGAGTTATTTCAGTTTATTCAAAGTTCTGTTCCTTGACACTGAAAATAATCATCTAAATATTTGGGGATCAGTCATAAAGTAGTATGCAGCCCAAAAAAATATCATTTTTAGTGATTATCTAATCTTATACAGAATAACTTGCAAATATAAAGACTGAAAAAGTGAAATCCTTTCCCAACTGCAATTTGTGCATCTTTAGTATTTCTACAGTATTTGTCTGGGCAAATTCCACACAGTAGCTATTTCATGCTGATCCTGATTCAGCACTGCACCTCTCTGGCTGAGCCTCACTACAAAGATGGCGGACGCTGCAACAACAAAATAAAGCTGCTGGAGGTCTGACTGCCATCAGATCCAGGTCAAACAGTATTTACACCTACTTTTTAGGTTTGCGTGAGACTGGCAGAGAATCATGGAGCACTGCCATGCAGGGCAGTAAGTTAGATGATGTCTGAATGATTACATGGGCTTTTGGTGGTGGATTTCATCAAAATCTCAGTGATCAAACATCTGACACTGTCTGAACTGTCCTGATGCAGTAAATTCTAACGACCTTGTACTTCATGCAAGATGAACCAAACTTTGCAAATACTATTTGACCAGTTGTTTCTGCCATAGCAGAGTCTTGACCTGAAACCTTGACATTTTGATGTTTCGACAAAGGCAGATAATTAGAGTTAAAGAGGCAAGTTCTCTGATTGAATCAAATTTCCAACATTGTGGAAAAACCTCTTTGTCTTTCTTAGAGTCAGTCAAGTCCAGTACAAAGAAAAGTCCACCATGCCTGTTCTGAAGTGGCTTAGATGGAAGTCATTCTACCAGGGGACAGCACCATGGAGAAGAAAAACTAAAATAGGCCTACGTTAAAAATGTCAAGGTTTCCATGCAAAAAAAAAAACAGGCTAGGCATATAGAAAAGCTTACTGTAAATTAGCACCTGGTTATTCGTCTGGTTAAGTCTTGGATTTATGTTATAAACACTTGTAGAACTGCAAGAGTTGAGGCTTCTTGCACTGCAACAAAAGTGTTCATCTTATCAAGTACTTGACCTCATGTTCAGTCTTAAAATGAGATCACATTTACCAACCAACTACCGATGAGGTGACATCAGTGGATTTGTCATGCTGTTTAAATGTTTTGAAATGCAGTGAACATGGCATCATTTCAAAATGTGGACAGTAAGTTGTTTTTAAACCATCTGGAAAGTGAAAGAAGTACATGGAACCAAATCTGGTTGAAGGGTAAATATTTCACTCCACATATGAAGTCAAATTAACTATGAATAACTTGCTAAGATGGACATAATTTCTGCAACAGTATGACCTTACTGCTTATTTCCCCACAGTACACTGGGTTGATTTTATTGTAGATACGAGAGTTGAAAAGAGGCTGAATCTGTGTTTATAATGAGTATAACTGTCAAACCAACAATGCAGTAGTATATATATAGATATATATATCTATATATATAGATATATATATACACTACACACATATATATACATGTATATATATGCCGAATGGCTCCTTTCAATCAACTTCTTTTGGAGGCATTTTAGCTTTAAGATGTTGGTACACAACATCAGATATGTAAAAATATTAAAATATAATATTGAAATTGGTACTTAAATATTAAACAAATCTTTATTTTTATTGGGTTTTATTTTTGTAGTTTAGGACAGCATTTCTACTATTGCATCAAAAAACACAAGCAGTCATTTGATGAACAGTTTTGAGGTATGTCCACACCAAGTTTACATATATGTGCAAGATATTTACAAATCAAATACAAAAAAAAAAAGACGTTGGTAAATCCTTGTGTTTCTGTTGCTTCTTACATACCAAAGAAACATTTTTAACATTCTCATCTGTGGTTGATTGGATGAACTCAACTCTTTTTCTTTTGTTCAGAAACATGAAAGAACGAAATATTATCATTGCTGCTGCCCAGAAGAAAACTAAACAGAACATGAAAAAGTGTAACATTTGACCTCAGATTAGTTTTCCTTAACAATTTCAGCATTTGCATTGTAATTTCAGTTTGGACCTGGTGTGTAACAGCTTCTACCTCCAAAAAAAGTGATTTCAATAATGTGACTCAGGTGTTTGCTTGTTTACCACCTGTCTGATCGCCTGACTGCTTGTATTTCTTGGCCTGTCTGACAAATGATCCTTCAATGGTTTTCAATGCAGGTAAATATTTTGCATTACCTACACACCCTGTTTTAAAACAGTTAAAATGCTGCTCAAAACATTTTGAAGTGCTAGTGGATGAAGCTGACCTCCTCCTAACACAGGAAGACTGGGTTAACATACATGACATACATCTCCTCCCTCTCGCTGTGTAGCTCCCAGCTGGCAATGAAGTATCTGGATCCAGCTTTCACTCCTCTGACCAACGCTCTCAGTGAGGACCTGCAGAACTCTTCTAAATGGAGCTACAACAGCACTGCTTTTATACAGCTGAAGTAGGTTTCACACACACACACACACACACACACACACACACACACACACACACACAAACACACACACAGCTGATTATGTCACATCACTTTTAGTTGTAGACTTTCCAAGTTAAACTTTCATGCATATTGTAAATACAAATCTCAAATAAATCTTTGAGATATGGTTATTTATTCATTTAGTTACTCATACATGTTAAACAGAAAAGTGGGAAATAAATCCACTGGTGTTGTCTCCCCAATGTTCTTGAGCTCTTCTCTGGTGAAAGAGCTCCAGGTTTCACAGCAGAAAACTGGTTTCCAGAGGTAATCACCATTATAGTCAATGCTTCTGAGTCCACCAGACGCGGCCGCTGTGCGAACCAGGCAGGAAGTCAGACACAGAACGGTATAGAGAATCCGGTTGTTTTTCTAAATAAAACACACTGTGGGAACAATAAACACGGTTAAAACAGACACAAAAGAAATCATTTTACCATGTAGCCTACTTAATCACAGTAGAAGCACAAAATGCAAACACTGATTACCAAATCAAAATCTAAACATGTCAGCAAAATCAGGCAGGCAAAATGCTCTGATTCTGAAATGCTCCTTGTGGAAAATGCAGCCAGAAGTTGACGGAATGAAGTGGGGTCACATAGAGCTGTGAAGGTAGTAGAAGCACAAAAAGGCCAAATTAATAACAAGTAAATTATGTGGGGCAGGCTGCGCGCTCCGCTGCTGAAACGCTTCTCAGACATTTCCAGTGGACTTTGACGCCGGGCTATGGACGGATCAAAACTGTGGTGCAGCTCTAACGTGCCGTAGCTATAGTCAGTGGATTCCTGGCATAAGTATGTAAGATTTCGCGGCATCTAGCGGTCTGGTTGTGAATCGCAACCCCCCCTCCCCCTTTCACAGAGTGGCTGACCCAGGACAAAAGGTGTCGTCTTCTGACACAGCAGAGAGTAGCCTGGAATGAAATGAGGTTTCTTTAGGTACATTATGAAATTATATTTACTTTATTCAGTAAAACCATATGTCATTGCAATTTGGCAACTGTGATACATTGTCACTGTTTCTGTATCACAGTCTATTATAAACCACATGATAAATGAAGTTTATACAAACACTGACAAGAGAAAAACATTACTTCTCTCTGTGATTATGGACCCTCGCCAAAACTGCCCACCAGCAATAATATCTGGCCCGTGGCCAGATTATGGTGCTTTGACAGCGGCAAAAAATATATACTTTGCCTACAAAATTAAAGCATGAGAACATTTTTTACCTCAATGCCTTATTTCGCGTTGAATTGAGAGCTTTTACTTTGAATCATTGCAAAGAGTCTGTAGCCTGCTTGACACACCTCTGAAAGAGCCTTCAGAAAACATGATTATCCTAAATGTCCACTGCCTGAATATACTGGGGAAATGAAAATAAGCGTCCGTAGGTTAATGGATGTGGATCAAACACAGGAACACACACACTGCAGCACGTTCTTTATTGTGAGCATGTGAAAGACAAACAAACACTGTAACATTTAGGTCAAATATGTCTTAAATTCTCACCCACCAGCTAACGGGTAAAAAAAATTGCTCCGATGCAGAACTTATTTGCCAACCGCTGCTGTATATTATTACTTCTTCTTTTTTGAACATATGTATTCAACGTAGTGATGAACATATACACTGCCAGACCCACAGAAATATTGGATCTTAAAGTATGCAAATTTTAAATAGTCCTATGTTTCAACATAGGTTTCCTCAAAAAATTCTCAAATTTTTCAATGACTTCCCTTCATGTTTAGAACTGCAGGAGGTATTGGGTTTGTATTGAGTTGGAAGGTTCATGGTGTTTTGATTACACACTGTGCAGGTATTGCACCTGTGGATTGGCCTCCGCTGAAGCATGTATGGTTGCTATGAAATTGTTCCATTTATGTAAACAGATATTATTTAGCCAGACTTGTAGATGCTTACAATAAGATAATAAAAGAAGATAATAAAACTTTTTTGTCTTGCAGAAAGGAGATCTCTCAATACATCGACATCCCCCACAACTTCACACTGACACGAGGCTCAGTCCGAATAGGACAGCTGATGCACTACGACTACTCCAGCCACAAGTATGTTTTTTCAATTGGCGAGAACTTCCGCTCACTCCTCCCTGAGGCATCCCCAATCCTCAACAAGCACTACAATGTCTGTGCCGTGGTCGGCAACAGTGGCATCCTCACCGGCTCGCGCTGTGGCGCCCAGATTGAGAAGTTTGACTTTGTCTTCCGCTGCAACTTTGCACCGACCGAGATCTTTAAGAAGGATGTTGGGCGGCGGACCAACATGACAACCTTTAACCCCAGTATCCTGGAGAAATACTACAACAATTTACTGACTGTGCAAGACAGGAACAACTTCTTCCTGAGCCTGAAAAAGCTGGACGGCGCCATCCTGTGGATCCCAGCATTTTTCTTCCACACGTCAGCAACAGTGACGAGGACACTGGTGGACTTCTTCGTGGAACATCAAGGTCAGCTGAAGGTCCAGTTGGCATGGCCCGGAAACATCATGCAGTATATCAACAAGTAAGACACACAGTATCACTGTAGTACATAAAAACAAAGACCCCTGGCCTGTACTACGAAGGGAGTTCAACCTACTCAAAGTTAACTCGGGGTTATCAGGTAAACTCAGGGTTGACAAACTCTGACCGCCTACACTGGAGTTAAACGGTGGATAAGATGTTGGTTAGTTGAGTCCGTGTTAACCCCATGTTAACTTAATTGGAGTTGGTGCGTGTTCGCTTAAAAGGGGCGTGTTCGGCCGTGCAGGCAGAGTTTTTTCGCAACGGCGCATGCTCCGTATTTCTCCAGAGGAATGCATGTTGGTAGTGTCAGGAAATTATGAATGTCAAGACATGTTAACAACTAAATCTAATATCTGGCGGACGACAAAGCCAGGGAGGCTTGTTGGCATCACATTGAGTAAATTTGTAGCCTAATTATCTTCACAGTGTTCTTATTGTTGTTTAAATCTCTATTATGTATTTTATGGGCTCTTCTTTTATGTGTAATATGATTAAGATGTAAAGGTAAAACTGCACATAAGGGCCATTGTAATAGAAAAAAAGGAGCCAGCGGAGAGGGGGAATAATCCGAGACAGAATTCATCTACAAGTAAAAAACTTGAATATTCTCTGACATTATAATCACACATTTATGAGAGAAACTTCACTTTGCAAGGCTGCAACATCACACACACGTCTGCTGTGTAGCCTATTATGCATGCACTGGAAAGTTATATTAAACTTTGCAATTGGATTTAGCAGTGAGGAAATACTCCTGAGTTTAGCCCCCAATCACTATCATGCAACGAAGAGACTTCACCTTGGATCGGGTATATTCAGAAGAAAACACCAGAGTGATTTTCGATTTTTTGTGACATTAATTTCAGGGAATTTCTGATTTGTCTTCTTGTAAATTTCACTTTCACCTAGGATTCTTTTTTTTTTCTTAGTTATTAACCCCGACCCAGGCTCCCTATTTTTTGGACACGTAAAATAGTCAATCTAAATATGTGAAAACACTTAGGAGAATTCAATTATACAGATGGGCTAAATCTAAGAAATGATCCCGCCTAATTAAGACTTCCTCTCTAAAATCACCAAGAACTTCATTGCAACCTCAGTGGAACAAATCAGGATGAAATCTAAACATATTTTATGAAGTGGTGTGTAATGATATCCAACTTCTCATCATTAACACTGAGTACAGATGCGGTGTGTAGTCCACGTGCACGGTAACCACGAACAAAACCTGCTCGGAGCCGTTTAGAGATGCAGCGTAAATTGCACATGGCAACATAAATTGCCATGTGCAATTTATGCTCGGGTAACACCTATCCACCTTTCGTAGTACGGGTTAACTGGGAAGTTACACCCGACGTCACGAAGTTACTCCTGAAGTTACCCGGATAAGCCAGTTACCCCGCTTTGTAGTACGGGCCACCAATCTCCACCTGCTATTCTCCTGGGATCTGTATCTGGATATGCAATGTTATCTGAATAATGACATCTTAACACGGGCCTTTTGCACGTGGTTTTAATAAACAACCTAATTATCTTCATTCTGCCCGCAGTGTTATCAGATCAGAATATGCAAAGTAGGTAGGCGGAGCTAGAATATTTTGTCAACTAACATGGTGTGTTCCGAGTCCAGGGAAGCAACGGATCCAGAAAACATATCCAGATACAGATTGCATTTTTTAAACTGTCAACAAATTCCATGAAAAGCTCAAAACCAACAATGCATTAGTCTGTTTCTCAATGCTTTACAGCTCAGTTTTTGACATGTATGGGCCTCTATGGCATAGAGGTATACGCCGTATCCATTCATTGTTGGGTTTTGGGCTTTTGAGGAGATTTGTTGATGTTAAAAAAGAATATAGATTTTAAAGCCCAACCCCGTTTCTCTATAAAATTACTAGTAATACCCTTTGGAGGGAAGTTAATTGCTGTTTGGATTATGTTCATTGGCAACAGTTCTCACACTGCCCATCTCTCTCTCTTTCTCTATCTTCATGTCTGTCTGTGTTTAAAATGTCCCAGTGTTATCTTTGTCCTGTTTGTGGAAACTAATGTGTCGTTATATTGTTCTGAGCTGTGCTCTATATGGCAAAGAGGAGATTTAGGCCCCAAAGCTGGATTATAAGGAAACAGCTATTTAGTGAAAGGTATGGCACAGAGTGGTGTTTTGTGTGGAGAGGGATTTAAGTCGGGTGCTTAGTGTTGTAGAAGCAGAATAGGCTGCTTGTACAGTAGCTTAATCTTCACCAATCCCATTAAAACTTCTTGCTCTAGAAGAATTAACACATTTAAGCAGCTCAGACGGCTTTCAGCACCTCAAGGACTCCTGGAAATGCTTTTGTTGAGGCCAGTTTGGAGAGTTACCCTTCTGTGACGATGCAGAGCAAGACTCCCTAATGAAAGCATCAGCAGTGAATAGATTGTTTTTATTTTTTATTTAACCATCTGAAGCCATTGCTTTCAATAACAGTTTATTCTGAATTTTGTGAGTCTTGCTGAAATAAGTAGGCACAACTGTTATTTTTTTGCTTTGTTTTACTGAAATTCTGATTTATGCTTCCATTCATATGTCACCCAAACAAATAAATACTTAATATATATTAATCTAATTCATGCATTTATCAGAACGTGGACTTACCTGTACTTTAATACCTCACATGGTAAATTTGGCAATATGTAGATTTCCAGTGGACTAATTCCATCAGTGCCAATGCAGGGTCATTTCATACTCTCGTCTCTGCTACAATATCTCTAACAGAAAAACTGTTAGTTCACTAATTGTGATTGCTGACATTTTTTTGATTGCAGTTAAGGTATCAGTGAAACTGAACACCTCCTGCAGGTGACACCTTAAGGTGATACCTTAAATGCCTACCAGGAAATGGATAGATTATTCTCTTTGAGCTGCAGGAAGGCTTTTATTGTTAAATATCAAGACAGGAAGTACTCAGTTTCACTGTCGGTAGCTTACTGATTATGACAATTTTATCATATTTATTTTTAGTGTCTGCTTCTTTCTGAGATCGCTTTTTCCAACTAATTTGACAATATTTCTCCGGGGAGTGCAGTAATAGACAGTGGCAGCGCCGACAGTTTGTCGGACTTAGCAACAGTATCTAAGGGGGAGCGGGGCTTAGCGAAGGGTCCATTAGAGCATGAAGACAGCGTTTCTGTAGAGAAACTTAGAGTAGCAGAGTGGTGGGTGTGACATCACTCTGTTGTACTGTTATAGTGCTGTAATGTACACTATACTGAATGTACTGTCCTGAAGATGACACGTAAACATGGAGGAAATGTTGACTTTGCATTAACAGAAAACATCAAGAACAGAGAATGCTAATCCTAATCCCATCTACAATATTATATTTACGAATAAAACAGGGAAATAAAAATAAAGGTCTGGATCGAATATAAGTTTTAAATGAAGAACTGGTTCTCCCAGGAAATAAAGGCCAATAAATAAATTGCCTTTTTTTTTATCACCAAAAAATCATGAAACAAAACATTAATTTGAGTAATTTAAATCCTGAACCATTAATGTAAGAGATAACTGAGCAGCAGAGTCAACATTTAAGGGTTTCACTTTGATCTATTCAAGATTGAATTCCCTTACTTACACTGCATGCAATTTGAAACCTGTAAGCTTCTTTTAATGTATAATTGTTCTACTAACTTGTACTCAACAGCTACTGGAAAACCAAGCAGCTGTCGCCGAAGCGCCTGAGCACTGGCATACTGATGTACACGCTGGCATCCTCCATGTGCAACCAGATACACCTGTACGGCTTCTGGCCCTTCGGCTGGGACCCCAACACGGGTAAGGAGCTGCCGTACCACTACTACGACAAGAAGGGCACCAAGTTCACCACTAAATGGCAGGAGTCCCATCAGCTGCCCGCTGAGTTCAAACTCCTCTACAAGATGCATAAAGAGGGACTCCTGAAGCTCACCCTCTCCCACTGCGCTTAGGCCTAAAACTGCAGCAGGTACAGCGCTTCTCCACAGAAGAATTCATGCTGTTTTGGCGAAAGCAAAATCTTGGATCTAAGACTGCATTGGTGAAATGGATTCTTAAACTGTTTTTATCTAAGATCCCTGGGTAAAAACCCCAAATCCTGTCTATTCATTTTCTAAGGCTCAAGAATCTAAAGGAGAAGAGGACTGCAACTAGTTTTTTGGAATAGGTGGCTGCAGCTGGACTTTTAGGCTACGATGCTCTTCAGCAGCATCACAACCATGAATTGCTTTGTGGTGTTTTCACTCATCACTCCTGGCACTACAGCGCAAAAATATGCAGATTAACTGTTTAAAACTATGGCTGTGATCAGACCCACATAAGCACCGTTAAATAGGGCAGATGCCTTGTTCATTTCTACTAGACCACTGTGTTGACACAATTTGGGTCCCGACGCCGGGGGCCATGGCAAAAAAAGTTGAACCTGGCTAGATATTTGCTTCAATTCAAGGCAACGTCATCCTGCAACACACTGTGTAGGCCAATCAAAAATGTGCAAGCGCATGTTGCTCGTGGATGGATTAGTTACTGACATAGTGAATATCCTGGTTCATATTTCATTGTCTTTCTAGTATCTGAAGCAAAACGCTACCACCAACACAGGACCTTGAGTTTTTTTAACCCAGTGCTGCTTGTGGTCTAACCACCCTGTAAGACAGCAATGTGGCTATTTGTAGTTTGACTACAGTGACCTGGTTTCTAATGCTGTGATCAGACTAAATGTTTCATCCTGACCAATCATAGCTTGCTGTGTTTAACAACTTGCATGATGTACATAGGTGATTGGTTTAGGGGGTCCAGGGACCAACTTCACTGTTCCACCTGATGGCATCATGCGACATCATTCCTCTTCTGTCATGATGTTTTTAGGTGTCCCCAACCCGTTCTCAGCCCAGGGCAACAAGTGTGGACGGATGATCGAGACCCCTTGGTGTTGCTTTTTAACACCGTGGGTACCCTTTAGTTAATATTTTGCATGTGAAGGGCTCCACGGTCAAGTTATCCAGAATAAATACATAATGTCTGGTTATTCTTTGAAAATAAAACTAGTGGTTGATGTTGTGAAACGCCACAACTTGGTAAAGATAAGGCACCAAAACTACTTGTTTTGGTAAAGATCATGGTTTGGGTTAAAACAACAAAATGACTTAACTTACATGACTTAAGTTACATACGTTAGAAGAGGTCATATTCTGCTTTTTGGCTTTTCCCCTCTGCTTTATTGAGTTATATCTCTTTTTTTGTGCATGTAACAGGTTTGCAAAGTGAAAAAGCCCAAAGTCCAGCCCAAAGGGAGTTCCCATCTCCCACAGAAAACTCTGCTCAGAACTGCCTGAAAACAGCTCGTTTGTTGTCCAGCCGTTACTTCCCCTTTCTTGTGACGTCACAAGAAAATGCGCGGCTTGTCAGACACGCCCTCAAAAACACTGATGGACAAACACTCTGAGCTGCAGCACACAGCTCTCTACTCCCTTCCAAACACTAGCTACCCTCCAGGCAGTCAGTGGACATAAAGTTGTTACTGTGATGTAGAGACAGAGCTCAGTTAAATCTTTATGGATGAAAGAAACTTTTGTTACAGATTAATAACTCACCACTCTGAAACTCTTGCTCCAGTCCATGTTGCTAAGCTGGTAAGGGGATATACAGCTGAACCGGCTTTTCAGGACCCGCCCTACTCTGCTTCTGATTGGCTAGTAGTCCTTAACTAGGTACTGCGCATGCGCAACTCCCAACAAAGATCTTTAGAAGTAAGATGCCTCACTCTGCAGCTAAAACGGAGTGTTCAACACACAGGGTGAAAAGAGGAGCTTCAGCAATGTGCAGTATGACAAAAAATATGGTGTTTTTTGAAAATCAAACCATGTAAACCTGTTCTAGTGCAACCACTAAACAAAATGATGAACCTGCAAATGAGCATAATATGACCACTTTAACTAAAAATAATCATTGTTGACTTTTTGTTTCACATGGGAAATGCACACCAGTCTCTCAGTTTATTGAACCATGATGCCAAAGGGCTTCCCGTTGCGCGTTAAACTATGACACTAAAGTCATGTGCGTTGGTACCAGATGCCAAAGGATGTGACAAAGCCCAGGTATTTGATGCCCTGGGAATGAGAATGGGCTGGTGCTTCACCCCATGTCTGTTGGGTAGGGTCATTAATGGGCTGATTTCGTGTAGTCTGACCCTAGCATTAGACATACTGATCTGTAAGTCTGAAAAGGAAGAGCAGTGATAGTGGCCTGCTTAAGAAAACAGGATATAATTCTCTGTTGCTACTGTTGACACTGATACACTTTAATCTTATACAATAACCTAGAATGAGTGCAAAATTAAGATAAACTAATCATAGATTAGTCATGTGCATAGTAATTTAGTCACAGGTTTATTAAAAAAATTCGATTTCAGATTTCAGTACATTTATTCTTAAATCTGCAACTCCTGAAGCTTTGGCACCTTGGATACAGCAGAACAAGTTGAAACGCACCATTGACATATTATTGCCTTATAAAATTATTACAGCAAAAGTGTAAACCAGCTACCTAATTGCACATCCAGCAGACACAGAGCAACATTGTCTTAATAGGATTTGTGACCTCCTTTTAGCTCAGGTTTGGTCCAACCAACTCCTTAGAAAAGTATTTGGTTCGTTAAGCTGCTGCTTGCTTTTTTCACCAGCAAGTCGCAAACTTTTTCTTTTTGCCATTTGGTGGTAGGTGGGCAGGTAGTGTACAGTGGCTTTATTAGAGCTTTTTTGCTGGATACAAGGGTGATACAGTACAATACTCTACCACAGCAACAACAAACTCAGCCATAATCTGTAAGGACATAAGAGTAAGCTTGTGAGTCCACAAGACATCTTTAACAGCTGGAGAAGCACAGACAGGGATAGACCATAGCTATAACTAAATTGTGGATAAAAGTATGGAGAGACAATAAGACAGCATCGGCACTGCAAATGAATGGGACAATGTCAATTCTACGATGTATTATTATTAGGCTGTGTGGGTTGTTTTCAAATATATTTGAACAAATTACATGCTAGTTCTAGTTTTTTTAAGTGACAGACCTCCTTTGTAAAGATGACTAACTAACTAACTGCATCAGCTACTGTAGCTGGTTGTGTAGCCAGCACTATGCAACTTATCAGGAAGATTCATTTTGAGCCAGTATGCTGCCATTTATTTCTTCTATGTTGTGGTAATTTCTTTATTTTTTCCCCTCCATTTTTGTGTGTTTTTCAAAAATATCAGGGTTTGAAAATCAGCGATATCTGTTAGAATGTAGCCTGTAGTCCCACAGTCTCATGAAACTCCATTTTAGCCCTTTGGCTCTATTCACACACAGTTTTATTTATTTATTTATTTACATTTGCTTCTGCTCGAGCGCAAGGGAATATAGGGATCTTACGTTAAGACTAAGTAAGCACAACAGTTTACAAACAAATTACAATCCTGATTGTTTTGGATATTTTGATCAATATTTTTGGTTGGTGATTTGAAAGAAATTATTATTTTTTGACATGTTTCATTTTAGAGCTTACATTTAATAAAACGTGTTTGGGTAAAAGAGAAAAATCATTTCACATCAATATTAGGTGTTTTAAAATTGTTATATTGTAAATTCTTAAATCCTTGTTCTAAATGATTACATAATCAACTACAAGGGCCAAGGATAAAGAGTGCAGGTTGTTGCTGCTGGATTATGAATCTACAAGGAGATAGTGACGGAAGGCAAACTCTGGTCCTCCTGTATAAATGTTAGATGCGCCATTTTCCATCCATCACCCTGACCTCCACACCCTTACTTTCCACCTAAGGGCACACTACATCTTGCATTAGTTCCAAACGTTGGCATTGGCTGTGAACTCTGCTTTCGTTCAATACGAACACAATTCCTGGGGATCCTGGGCTGGAATTTCAGTTCTTGAAGAAAGAAAATAACTACTGTATCTATAAGAAAATGCATTAGATGTTTTGTTTGTTAAGAAAGTGATTGAGCCACAAGTACCAGCAAAAAAAGATCTTGAACTTGAGTTCTAATTCTGACTTTTTAGGACTGGAAGTGTTTTTAATGTGCCCAGCATAAGACAGTGTGAGACAAGAGGGCCGCAGCAGATTAAAACAAAAAGGCATTATATTCTCACAGACACAAATTACAGTTTTTACATATCACACAAAACGTACAATTATTTTGACTAAAGTAAGGTTATGGTTAATGGCAAAATACACCCCAGCTGTTGTAATTTCTTTGGCCCACTTGGCATCCCATAGGCTATGTGTGCATTAGTATACTCAGGGTTTTGTGAATGGTACAGTTGTTCAAACTGCATTTATGGTTGCTTCGGTCTGTGTTTGTGAGTGTTTGTGTTTTGTGGAATGTTAATGTTTTTCTAGTCCATCAAGTGTGTGTTTTTACATGGGAACTGATACATATTTCTGTTGCTACATAATTTCCATCATATCATGTATCCAGATTGTTTCACACGTTGTAATCTGGAATTTGCATCTAGACATTCTCCACAAAGAAACATAAATTTACAATATAAAATGTACAGAGACATGGGGTCTGATGGTTAAAGAGACACTTATTCAACAAGACTATTATAACTTTGGTTATTATTATGAGAGGGGTCAAACCTGTGATTAACCAGTTACAGAAGTCTGTCAAACCCCCACGCCACCTACACCTTACATGAGAGAAAATGTGAATTTCTTACCTGTGAAACACCATTTCACATGTGATAAGTTCACTCATAGACATGTGGTTTTCAGGTGTATCAATTGTGAATTATATTTTTTGCAAGGGAGTCACTCTTCTTTTTTCATGTATTCATATTTGCTGCCATGTCTTTATGAGAAAACATGGAAAACTATTTTGTAGCTGAATTTCAGCTAAGCTTTGCCTTGTTTGTTTGTTTGTCTCCTACAGTTTCTATGACTTGAAACATTTTCAGGACTTTGACAAAAAGATTGTTGGCATGAAAATTAAACTCACTACTTCAAATTAGTAGAAAATGATGTTACTTTTTGACTTGAGCACATTACAAACTCGCTTAAGTCAAGAGGATGTAACTGTATTTTATGGAACATTTTATTTTTGTTATATAAAACATCATAAAATACAAGTTTCATGTAACATTTTTCCAGAATGTATTTTTTGGCACTTTGAATGAAAGATATTAACGAGGCTGGCTCCATTCAAAACGATATGTCTTTAAAGAACACTCTGTTTAGAGTTATATATTCTAAAGCCACATTTAGATATCATACACATTATGCTGTAGATTTACAAATATGTTTTATTCATACACTTGAAAGAAACTATATCTACTCTGTATTTGTTTAATCATTTAGTCATTAAAATGAATGAAATTATGAATTTGACAAAGTGAATCCTGTCTTGTTTTGAGTGATTGTTTGCTGATCATTTCTGAAATCTGTTATCTGTTGTTTATAATAATACTTTATGTACTTTGAAGTTTGAGGTTTGTTCTGTTCTTTAGATTTGTATCTACATTCTTGTCAAGGTTCACAATTTATCATGTCTTGCCCCACAGAAAAAGCCGTAAAGTTGCTACTAGTTTTTAGGGTTGCTATGTTTGTCAATGTGGTGCCATTTTGTGGGCTTAGATAGAAATCAATGGTTGTTTTAATGTGAGTCAGTCCATCCATCTGTCCTTCCAACACGTATCTATTGACCAAAGTCTTTAGAAATGTATCTGTTGTAAATTTATTTGACCTTCTGACTTTTCTTCTAGTGCCACCAGCCACCAGTTCAAAATTTCCACATGTGCAAAGTTCAGTTCATGATTGGAAACATACAGTAGGGTGCTTTGACCCAGACCTGTCACCTGCTGATTGTGAACTGTCAAGGAAGTGATATTATAAGCAGGGTATATATTTTTGCGAATCATTTGGTAACCATGGCAACATGTGTGTCACCACATTAACACAGGGGTTGTCCCTGATGAATCAGAAAGTGACAATGAGTTCAGAGGTGTGTTGTGCTTGTGTCCTACGCCACTTATTTTACTCTGTAAAAAGTGAAAGAAGTGAGTGAAATGTAGCGACCACACTGTATCTCCCATAATATTACAGTAAAAGACACCTCTTTTTTTGTTCCTGTTCTACCTTTTTATTACTGTAAATGGAATATGAGGTCCAGTTGCAGTCTCGGCCATTAATATTCACATCCTGGTATTTCTCCATGAATTTATTGTGACCACAAGAGAAGAAAAAGTAACACATGAAAAAGACCTGCTGTCAGCCATCAGTTTGTTTTTCCCATGTGGGTCCATGTAGCACTAATCATGCAGGATGACATCACCAGTCCAATTACAGTAATAAGCTACATGTCAGTCTGTATGGATATTTATTTTCTTGGTTTGAACCTAATCAATTGAACTACAGGTGTAAAAGTGCCCTAAAGCTAAAGACTGGGATGGTAATGATAATGTGTATTAGAAAATAATTGTGTGTAAGTGTGTGTGTGTGTCTATGCCACATTATCAATAGTAAACAATGATTTGTCCACGTTGCACAATGGTCGGACCCTATTCTGTGACCTTTAACCTTATGTGGGGGGAGGAGACAGAGGTCCATGTGGCACAGTACAGTACAGTCAATGGGCATAACATGTTCAAAACAGAATAGACCAGAATAGAATGTGAGGTTCTGTCAGTTAATTTTAAGGATAATTCTAATTGTATATTTTTATTACAAAATGTACCGTCCAACCTCATTTCTTAGTATAGAGTAATTTAATTCATGTATTTTTAAAAAAAATTTTTTACAGTTCTTCACTTCATCAACTGATCTCACTGTTACTCATATCTTTATCTCACTTTACCCAATCAGTTTATTGGTGTCATGTCACTTAGGGCCTGTGTCCACCAAAGCATTTTTTGCCAGCTGAAAACGCCACCTGCTGTTCTGAAAACGCCTAGCAGGGAGCGCTAGGGTGCGTTTTGGAGGCGCAGTGGTTTTTATTCGAGACGCTGTGGTTGCTATGATGCATAATTTCCGTGGAGGCGATGTGTTGCAAGTAGGGTAGCCTACTTAATTTTAGTGAATGTAAAAATGTCACCACAAAGTATGTAGGCCTACTTGCTCTGGCCTTTGCTCTGCATGAAGAGAAGGCTGAAACATGAGAGCACAGGCTGTCCGTACGTGGCGTTTATGAGATTTTGCGGACGAGGAAACACCTTGGCGAGTAGGCGCATCATTTTGTTCAAGATCGATGTTTGTCCCGCCCCTCCTGCACTGTGATTGGACGGCTGGGTACAAAATGACAGTGATGAGCACAGCGTTTTTCCCAAAGTTGAACATTTTTCAACTCTCGGCAACTGGAAAAAAACGCTCAGCGTGGAAAAGACGCTCAGCGCCTCGTCACGCTCCTGCCGTTTTTACCAGCTAGTAAAAACGCGGCAGGAATTATTCCCATGGGAATGAACTGGAAAAAGACGCTGGCGTCAGGAAAAAATGCTTTGGTGGATTTCATTGTTGTTGTATGGAAAGGTAATGTTGTGTAACAAAACCAAACATGCAAACCATATGCAAGCCTCAGATCAGCTAATGGGGGAGTCAGTGTGTGTTTGTGTGTGTTTATATCTTTTGTGTGTACAGAGACACTGTGTTTTTCTGTCTTTCAACAACTTTAAAGATAAGATTGTCAGTGTAAGACTCTGACGGACAACACCCCTTGATGCCAGAATTTATTTACAAAGAAAATAAAAATAAAAAGCATTTTCAATTGCTTAGAACCTGATGTTAAATTAAGTGGAGTTAATTTTTCAATAGAAAAGATATAAATTCAGGTATGATGTACATTAACAAATTAGCGACAACAGAAATAAATGAGAAACCAGTGCTTGCAAAAGGTTCCTAGGTTTGTACTGAATATGCACAAACAGGCATTGGGGGAATACATGCGCTATCTTGGCTGGAGTCTGAAAGGAAGAGGTGTGATGTGAATTTGTGACAATCGGCGTTAAGGGGTTAATTTGAGAAAAAAAACACTCACACACACACTTCCTTGTACTTCTATAGTTGTGAGGACCCTCAATGACATAATGCATTCCCTGGACCCTTACCCTAACCTTAACCATTACAACTACCCCTAACCTCAATCTAATTCTAATCTAACCCTTAAAATCAAGTCTTAACCCCCGAAACAGCCCGTTGAAGTTCTGATGACCGGCCAATATGTCCTCACTTTCCAAAAATGTCCTCACTCTGCTGGTTAATACTGGTTCCAGTCCTCATATGTAGGAATTAAACACACACGCACACACACACACAAATTTAACATTTCTTAGGATCCTCATTGACATAATCTGTTCCCCAGCTTCATGGTAAGGGTAAGTGATTCTAATCCGATGCACTTATTTATGTCAAATTCGTACACAACAGGGTATTTGAGGCACCTTCATTTCCGTCGAAAAAAAAAAAGTTACGCTACGTCTTGATGCCACTGAACTTATCCCTGGCTCTGAGTAACAAACAAAGTCACTCGTATCGTACAGCACTATTCCAGCCATACCAGCCCTGATTTGTCCGTCAGGTAATGTTAAATTACTTGCCCACAGACATTCAGCTTACTTTACAGTTGTTGTCATGTTAGCTATAGTAGCCGGAGAGTTGTGAGTATCGTTGTCTGGAGCTGGTGTACTGGCTCTGGGACTGTCTCGTCCACTCTGGATGTTAGTTTCACAGTAGCAAGAAACAGTTTGCTAACCCACAACTTAGCTAACATTAGGTACATTACTTGCTGTGTCGTTTTTTCGCTGTATATCATGGTATTTGTCATGGGAATGGATTTCCGCAGAATACCTTCAACCCTTAAAACAAGTCAAAATGTCTTCACTTTCCTGAAATGTCTAAACTTTACAAAAAAAAGTCCTAACTTCACTAAAAGTCCTAACTTCTGAAAATAGTCTTTAAAATTTGCTCATTTACAAAAAATATCCTCAAGGTCAAAAACTTAAACTCCCCACAAAGAACAAGAGCATGCACACAACCACACACAGGCACACATATTTTTTGAAATGCAAACAGAAATGATGTTAGACAGCAGCAGCAACCTGCAGGTCGATACTGTGCTGCTGGCTTATAGGGAGTGTGGTGAATTGCCCAACCTCAGAGGTCAGGGAGTGTCTTATTATTCTGAGAGGAGGATGAGAAAAAGGGAATTTTGTCAAAAATTATTTAACAAAAACGGATAATTTGTCTGTTGCCTTAAAGTTTTGAACACATCCGCAACTGAAAACGTGGAGTTGCCGTAACACACAGTCAACAAGAAAATCCTCTGCAGTGAAGGAGTCGTCTTTTCATTAAGCTAATAAAGACATTTACAAACATTTTTGCTTTTTCACAAAATGAATACATTGATTGGATATAACAAATAATAAATACAATGCACTCAAAAGAGAAACATATCTCTAATATAGTAATATGACATTTCATTTGAATTAAAGTACAATATGGCATTTAAACTGAAACTGAGAAAATTTTGGTGTGTGTGCATGTTTGTGTGTGAGTGCATGTGTGTGTGTATAAATAGCTACTACTCCTTGCACGTACGTCCTGTCCCCAAACTCATAATCAATCACTATCTCCTACTGATGAATGATGCCATTATTTCTACATGAGAAGATCTGAAATTATCAATAATGATCAATAATGGTATTTACAACATAGACCAAAATAAGTGTAAAATAAAATATAGCCAGTAGTTAAAACATGCCAAAGAATATGTACAGAAATACTTTTTCATGCTTTAATTACATTGTATTTTTTATGTTAATTTATAGAACTTCTAGAAGAGAAGTGAAGATATTTAAGGAATAGAAATACAACCATCACGTGAATGTAGGTCAGCATGTATGTAAATGAGAGAAGTCAGATGGCTTGCGCCAGGGGTGGCTGACCTCTGACCTCTGACCCTTTTAGCTGTAGCGAAGAAAACCTGCAGGAGTCAACAGCTGGATTTAAAACAGGCCATCGTAATCTCACAGATTCATTTGAATTGGAATAAAGCAATTTGTAAACTTTCAAACATTTGATATTTTAATGTTTGGTATTTGAAGATGTAAAACATACATTTTTATCAGAGATTGTAAAGAAAATGTAAGGTTTAAAAAAATGAGTGATTGATTCATGTTCATGTAAAGACTGTAAAGTGTAACTCATCTTTTATTATAGTTTTGCAGATTTTTATGATCTAGCAGCAGAATTTATGTTTAGAATGAGGAAACTTTATTGATCAGTGTAGGACAGTCACTGCTGAAATATGAGATAAAAGAGTTTTTTTAAGTAACAATAAGTTTGACAGAAAAACCCCTAGAAAACTAAATAAAAATGATAAATTTAAATTTATTTAACATAAATAAAGACAGATACACAACAAATAAATAAGTATATACAAATGTATATAGGTAGTAGGTTAAAAAATAAGCAAATCTGTAAGGAAATAGGTGTTTAAACAACACTAACAACTGGTTTTAATTTTGCATGAATTTGTGTTTATTATTATTATTTATTATTTTTCTAGTTTTCAATTAAATACATATTCATTATACAATAAATACATTATGAAAACAAATATGAAAATATCAGTGTCTGCATCCAGTATATGACTTTTATACAGAGAGGTTTGTCAAATCAGAGCCCTCCCGCCAATCAAAAGAGGACCAAATGACCTTTATGATCAAGTAAGACCTGCAAAATAGACATGTCTACATATCCAAGGGCGGATATTTCATGTCACTGTTGGATGGGACAATAAAAACATTGTCCAGCAGGAGATTTTTAGAAATAAAGTCACTGAGGGCCTGAAAAAGTTAGGCTGCAGACCAATCCACTGTGAGGCATTACTGTTTTCAGTTTCAGAATATCATCTACGTGTGTGTGTGTGTGAGAGTCTGTGTGTATGTGTGTGTTTGTGTATACTGTATATGTGTGGAGATGAAATGAAATATGTGAATACAACATTTAAGGTCAAAGTTTGAGGTAAAGTACAGAATGACAAAAGACAAGGAAAAACAAAACAAAATACAAAATAGAAAAACAATTGGTTTTTAATACAAATAGAAACAAAGTCGAAAAAAAAATGGAATAATAAATTCCAGTCAGTATCATACATAGGACATGAGTCTCAAAAAAAGATTAAAACCCAAGTAGATAAAAAGTCATAAAGTTAACCTTGATCATCCTCTGACTATATATTCAAAAGGAGCCCGCACAGACAGGACAAGCCATCAATTGGGTCTAGACCTACAAAGAAGCAAAAATGAAATTATTGGATTAATTAAGAAATTTTTATCACTTACAGGAAAATTATTAACATGGTGCGTCTTTTACTTTGAGCAAGAAATTTGACTGCAGAGCACCAAGGTGAATCTGTTTTGGCACATAAAACAGCTCCACTAATCTGCTGTCGTCTCTGATTCAACCATGTGGAGCTCTGAAATATTAATGCAGCTCTTCTTCAGCCTCTTCTGCTTCTCTTTGATCAGAAGTGTGAAAACTCCAAAAACCTCGGCCTCAGTCTGCAGCCGTCGAGCTGATTGTTGGCCCCGTCTTCGGGCCGAGAGGAAATCAATAAATCAAATGTTATGATTAAAAGAGCAACATGCCAGAGGACATTAAATAATCATGCAGGGAGGAGGAAGATGAGGAGGAGGAGGAAGACCCCCCTCCTTAAGTCCTTTGGTTAATAAATGATGACTGTGCTGTGATTTGGGGAATTACTTTGTCAACAAGGACTTTATCAACAGAGCACTAAAGTCACAGTCTGTAAGCTAAAAACAAGTCAAACCGTAACTACAGCCACAATCAAAAATTAAAACTACTCAGACTCAAAAAATTGACAGGTCTTAATATAACTAGCTTAAGTTATAAATGTTTCTGATACATAGCATGCGCACAGTTGATGCTATTTTGCCTGATGAACACACAAAATGACAATATTTATTTGTCAAACTCTTGAACTCTGCAACCCTTTGACTTTAGCTCAGTTAATAAGGTCTAAAACAAATAGAGCAGCGGGGCTTTAAAGCTCATGTCTGTAATTTTATATATTTGCAGCAGTGTTCAGAGTTGGAATATAAATGAAATTTGTATAATTTTCTGCAAGTTCAAAGCATTAGTACATTCAGGACTTCTACTCTAGTTGGACAGACAGTGCTCTGTCAGCATTAGAATGCAGCGCTTTATATACTGAGAAACAGGAACAAACCACATCACAGACTAGAGTAGCGCTAATTTATGGCGGAAAAAAGAGTTATGTTTTGTCAGAGAGTCTATATATATATATATATATATATATATATATATATAGACATATCTGCCTTTTAAAAACCCAAGCCTTTAAATGATAAAATGAAAGCTCCTCTTCAGGTCCCCAAATTTACAGAAAAATTGAGGACCTCAGTGCCCTCAGCTACAGCCACGGTTACATGAATACATATGGTTAATAGTTTTACATTTTCAGCTGCTACATATATATATATATATATATATATGCATATACACACACACACACACACACACACACACACACAGTTTTGTTGTTGTTAACCAACGTGCACAGATGAGAGGTAAAGCAGTCCTCAGAACACCGAGCTGCTTCTCTGGGAGGAAACTGAGCTCACATGGAAATTTATCACTAATATTGATCTGAATTAGCATGAGCTGCCTCTGCCTGTGGCCATGTTCTCTCTGATCTTTGAAAAAACATATACGTGTGTGTGTGTGTGTGTGTGTGAGAGAGAGAGAGAAAGGGAGAGAGTGTGTGTGCACTCAAACTGTCAACTGCTTTGTAACTAATGAGGGAAGACGATGAGCCCTTTAGTGATGTGAATTATGAAAAATATCCTGATTAAAGATGTCATTTCAGAATATATTTTCTTGCCTTCTTACCTCAATTTCAGGAAAAACTGATTCCTAATCGTTTTGTTTTTACACAGTTTATGCTGTACCCTGTTTATTTTTCCTTTTGTATCTGTCTTACTGCGTATTACTGTGAACCCTCAGTGAGTGAGATCAGTGACTAAAATCACTTAAAATGTGTCATTTAATTAAATGTTTACTGTTATTTTTAGGTTTAAATTGAGTAATGGCAGTTACAAAGTGCCTAATTTACTAACTGCTGTAAATTAATTATTTTGAGGTACTGTCCTGTGGATGGGGGGAGGATTTGAAGTCTCGTAATGCCAACAAATGACTTGCCAGGTTGGACTAGAATTTACAGAAAATGAATTAAACAATGACATTCCTGGTCCTGGCATTTTCTTTTTAAGTGTTAATATCCCAAAGTATGCACAATTACAATCTGATTTGAGCATATTTACGGACAAAGTGTGGGATTAATATTTGTTTTACGATGACTGTGTGTGTGTGATGTAGTTTTTTTCATTTAACCCACTTTTAAATTATTTCTACGAACTTCTTATTAAGATGACTGCTATTGTGGAATACAATTGTTTTATCATATACTATTTATGTCTTACTGTTCTGCATGGCTAATGTGTAGAAAAACAGTATTGCTCATTTGTGCTCAGTTGCTTTATCCTGCTTTGCATGGCTGCATGTAATGCATAGTGGATGTGGTCATTGTATTGTTGCAGCAATATTTTGCTTCTTCCTGGCTTGTTTTTGTTGCTTGTGCATTTCAGTGTCTTTCTGTATTTCTCTCTGTTTGTATTTCTTAACTTGTCACTTTCTGAACATCTTGCCAAAGGACTGCTGCTGAATATTAGCCTGCAGGCTAACAATAGCACATTTACAGAAATGATGATTAATGTGTTGTCCTTCACCTCATTAATGAAATGAAACAAGTATTGCATGTTCATTAATTCAGCATCCTTTATTCTTAAAAGTATGGCAGCATCAGTTAAACAGTTCCATTTCTTTTGCTTCCTTTTTTCCCCCTTTGTTTTTTTGTAATTGCTGATCATGAATCGCTTAAAAAGTAACACAACCTTAGATGTAATGTTACCTGTGAAATTGTAGGGTATTTTGGTTGTATTAAATGATTGAAGAATTAATTCTCAGCACAAAACCATAAAGGTCAATTTTTTTAAGGGCTATTTGGTTGCAGTTGTCTGGAATTTAGCAGCGGTTTGTACATGACTAATATACAAAGTCATATAGTGTGAGATGAAGGGCTATTAAATTAGTGTTTATTTAGAGTTGGAAATGCCGTGATAATGGCGTGCGGTCACATTTGAATACAGCGGGTCGGCTCTGCACGCGGCCATTGTGTTCCGATTAAAAGCAGATTTCACGGCCAACAGAACTGCAACAAAAGAGGCAGCAGGTCCGAAAAGTTTGAAAAGACTTGAAGAGAATAAAGGAGGAAGGGAAAGAGGATGAGGGAGGAAGAATAAGAAGAAAAGGGGGAGGAGATAGAAGAATAGAAGAAAGAAGGAAGACGATGGAAGTGTGCCTTCATTTTCTCAGTTTTTTCCCCAAATGGCTAAGAATAGGCTGTGAGATGCTGCAGTTTTATTGTTATTATTATTACATTTAGATAGTGAGTGCGACAGGCAGCAACATCTTTTTTTACAGCTATTTTATCCGATATACTGTATGTACAGCCTCCTCATATTTTATCTCTATAAATGTATATACATTTCTATATTATCTCTATTTATATATGGTAACCATAGTATATATATATATATGCATGCCTGGACTTACCCCAAAAATCTTTATAAATCTTTAGATTACCTCCACATAATTATTTATAGCTTTGGATATGCATCACTCTACCTACACACATGTGTATGATCTAAATATAAATAGCTGTCATCTCTTTATATTAAATTTCTATTTGTCTCTACATCTGTAATAAAATCTCAATATAATTTTATTCTATGTATCTCTATACATGTCACTGTGTATTATCTGC
Organism: Micropterus dolomieu; assembly: GCF_021292245.1. NCBI lineage: Eukaryota > Metazoa > Chordata > Actinopteri > Centrarchiformes > Centrarchidae > Micropterus > Micropterus dolomieu. Next base: position 26,262,627 of record NC_060162.1, on the reverse strand, counting down.
ATATATGTGCATTTATAAAGTTATATTTTGGTTCCATACATTTAAAAGCCGACCTGTCCAGGGTGTACCCCGCCCGATGTCAGCTGGGATTGGCTCTATGAATGTCTGTAAATCTACATTCCATCCCTAAACATCTCTGTATAATTGTATAATATGTGTGTATAAATTGCTCCCTTGTTGTTTATACACATCTTTGTATCATCTCTATATATTTTTGTATATGTATTGTATTGTATGTATTTCAGTGTGTACATTTTCTCTACTAATCTACAGTATAACTTTCTTTCATATGTATCCGTCTTCAAAATATTACATTGCATTATATTTATTTAGCTGATGGTTTTATCCATAGCAACTTACACTAAGTGCATTTCCCCATGTGGATACAACCCAACCACAGCAAGGATCACGCAAGTATCTCCATCAAATATGTGTATACAAGTCTGTGTGTGTGTGTTTTTCTTTGTATAACTGTGTATTCTCTCTATCTGTGTTTATGAAACTTTATTTTATGTATTTAAATACAGTTCCACATTTTATCCTACGAATACCAATAAACACGTTTAATCACTAAGTATTTATGTAACTCCACAAATGAGCTCAGTATTTCTGTATCTGTCTATATTCATCTTCATAATTTCTGTTTAATCTTTACGTACACTATCTCTAATAAAACCTGTAAGTATCTCAAATTTAGAAACTCATATTTCAAAATATGCATTTATAAATGTCTAAGTGGTCTATACATCATCTCTATATAAGGTGTTGTTTCTATATTATCTCTACTAATCTAACTAATTTATATTATATTTTTATATGTGTATAAAACCCAGTTTCATCACCATATAAATATTTACAGTAATTCTGTTTTATCTCAAATAAATTGTTCCTTAATTAAATCTCCACAATATCTGTACATAGCTTAGAATATTATCTTTATGTATCTCCATCAAACTCAACATTATCTCTATATATTTATCTTCTTTATATAAATCTAGCTCTAAAATTCTATATAGTATTATGCATAAATCTCTATCAAACTCAAATCTCATCAAAGTCTGTATTCTTTCTATTTCAAAATCTCTCTTCTTCTCATATATATTATTTATATTTAACACCAAATATGGCTGCCATGAAACACCAAAACACACTGAACAGGACTCACCAGCAACCAACCACTGCAGGAGGAGTTTACAGCAGGACAGATGGACCCCTGTCCAAAAACTGCTGGGTCATTTAGAGGGAGAGAGGGAGGGAGGATGACACTGGTTATATTGAGAGAAAAGAGAGAGAGAGAGAGAGAGAGAGTCAGTGGGACAGATGCAAGGCAAAGCGAAGCAGTGTTTGTCACTAACGCTATAGATTAGCATGTGGTCTCCAGCACAAAGCTGCAGATCAATACTGCTGCTCTGTACACAGCAGATGGCCCGGGACACAGAGAGAGAGAGAGAGAGAGAGAGAGAGAGAGAGAGAGAGAGAGAGAGGACAGAATGGAGAGGAGGAAGCAGGAGAAGGAAACGTCCTGATCAACCTGCATTGCTGCAGCTTTATTCCCATTTTAAAACCTCCTGCTTATGTTCAATCACAGCTACTGTGACTCACCGGGAAACAGAGCATTGAGTTGCAACCTGGATTCTTGTGTCTAACAATTATGCATTTATGTTTTGATGCATGTGATATAGTTAATTATCATTTGTTGTTTTGTTGCCTCCGTCTTTATTTCTTTAATAATTTAATTATAAACTGAGTTGACTTGAGAAAGGCAGTTCCTGATTCTCAGCGTGTTTCTCTAAAGGTCAAATCGAGTCAGTGAAAATCTAAATAAATGAACCCTGAAAACGTTTTTAACAAATTATATTTTCACAAGCTGATATTTATACAAAATTTAAACTTCCTTCAAACCACTGACACATTTTAACAGTTAACTTACAATAAAGACCAACTTTAACCTCTGTTTACAAAAGATGCTTACAATTTTTTTAAATTCTAAAATAGTGCTGTTACAGTTCCTACAGATCCTTAAGAAGTGTGTTTTTTAAAATTATTTTTAAAATACCTTTTAAATATTTTGATACATTAAAGAATACTTTAAAACTTAAATTATATCATGCTTCATTTTATGTTCAGTCCTTTTTAACTTGTCATAACAAGATTTAAAAGTAAATTGACAACAACACAAAATAAAGCTTAAAATCTTAAAAAAGCTTAAAGCTAACGTTATTAAATTATGTTAAACAACACACAGTATTCCTAATAGCTGTATTATAATGCAGATTTTAAAATGTATCTGAAACATACAACTTTGTAAAAAGCCAAGACAGTAAGCTGAAATACAGCAAATATAACCTGAGAAATGCAAATAATAACTGCAATGTCTCACCATTTGACACAACGTGACTTTGCACAGAGAGCAGATAGTCAGGCTAATGATTATCTCAGCAGACAGACAGTCGGTCAGTTAATCTTCTACTGTAACGGCACTAAGGTCTGCAAACAACTCAGCGACCAAACTTTTACTTCCACGGTTAATGTCGTGCGTGTTAAGATATTTAAATAAACGTATAATTAGGTCAAGACAATATTCTCTCTGCACTTTATTAGAATAACTCAGTGTTTCACAGCATGGTCGTGCTGAAGAAATTCCAAGCAAGTCTGTAAGAGGTCAACAACACTGCAGCCTTTGAAACATGCTCAATTTGCACAGTGTTACACACGTTATATTTGTAACTTGTACTTAACATTTGCTATTTTGTGATCATCCACATTAAAGGATGAGGCTGGTGAAGTTCTATATTTTCTTAGTGTCAACGAATCCCACGTAAACTAATAATGAAGGTATCTTACTAACAAGTTTTTCATAGGTATCAAAGCCTGATGCATCTTTTTTATATCTGTTTATTCTGACTCAATCCCACATACACTGTCCTGCTGCCCCAAATACTCACTATAGGATGTGGATTAATCCGCAGCTGAAAATAGGCCCCAACAAATACACTGTTTCCTCCTGTTGTTTGCTGTAAAATGAAAACAATGAAACATTAGTGAGGTGTTTTTAAAGATGCATGTCTTCAGTAAGATCCAATGGTTTGGGGCCGAGAGCCACAGACAGGTTTTTCAGACATGGACTATCACATTGTTGGCTTTTGGAGTGTTCACTTGGCCTGTTACTGTTGTTGGCCCCAGAGAGGAGAAGTGGCTGCACATCGTTGAAAGGCTGAATCGGGATTCCTCTCAGGTGACGATTGTGCTTGTGACTGTTCAGCGACGTTCAGGCAGTTAGAAGACCCCTATTATGACGTGTCTTTTGAATATTCATCATTTCAGTTCTTCTGTTATTCGTTTATACAAATTCAGGAGCATGTTTTTAGCTTCTTGAACTGAAATAAACCTTCTGTGAGGGGGCGGAGCTTGAGTCTCTGCCTGGCAGCGATGTTGGCGTTTTGTTTACACTGCCATATTGACTTCAATCACTTCCTCTTCCCCCTCCTCCTCCTGCAGCTGCTCCTTTACAGTCAACCCCACCACCACCTCCACCCTCCCTTCCCCATGTCCCTCATTACTTCATCCTTCTTCCCTTTCCTATACCTCTTCCATTTTATCATCTGGATCTTCCCCTACACCTCCCCCACTTACCAACTCCTCTTTCTTCAACTCCTCATCCCACTCCTGTTCCTCAACTTTCTTTATCTCTTCCTTTAACCCTCTCCACCTCCTTCTCATCTTCCACATCCTTCTCTCGCCTCTGGTCTCCATCTCCTCCTCCACCTCCTCATCCTTCATCATCTCCTCTTCCTCTTCCTCCTTCTCATACTTGCTCCTTGTCATTTTTCTTCACCTCCTCTTCCTCATCCTGCTGTGCCTCTCACTCCTCTCTATCGCGTCTTCTACTTTTCTCTCTTCCTCCTGCCTTACCTCCCATCTCCTTTCTCTGCATTGTGGAACGTCAGGTGGAACAATAAAATGGCAGCTGCCTCTCAAATCGGCTTCCCTCAGCAAGATAGCGAAAAGTTTTAAGAAGAAACAGAAATACAGACAGACAGACAGACTGAGAGGCAGGTCGTCCCTCAGCAGGCCCCCTGCCTGTTTCTCTGACAGCTGATCAGAAGGAGAAAATGGGTCAGGCTTCTGTTCTTCTGTCCTTAATTACACAACAGTCTTTAAACAAAGCAACATCTGCCCAACTACCCATCATGCTCCTCCTCCCCATCTCTTCCTTTGCCATCTCCTCCAGCTTCTTTTCTCCTTTTTACAACCTCTCATCACTCAGGCTCAGTGAATTTAGCAACACTCTATGTTACAGGTCTGTGATTTAGTAATTATTTCCAAGAAATGTCCATGAAAGAACTGCAAACGGTGGAGGAATAATACAGACACTTTTCAGTTGGTTCTACTCCAATTAATTAATTAAAAATAATTGCTCATGTGTAACACAGAGAGTCTTTTAGTCAGTGCACAGCAGGTCAGCTGAAGCCAAAAAATGTTGAATTTGTCTACAGGCAAGATTACAATTCAATAGATGGAGAGAATAACGTTTCCAGTAATAAGTAATTAATGAATATTTTCTTGGGCTTAAATTAATCTTTTGCTCCCTTTAATTAGTACCAAATTGCATTGTTCTTTACTGGAAATTTCCTGTGACTGGCTTTTCATTTTACTCTTGTATTATTGATGCTATGGGAGGGAGAATTTCTTATCTTATGTTTCCCACAAGCTCTGGAGGAAACAACAGATTTGTAACATTCACAGAACATTTTGCGAAATGTGCAGTATTTCAAAGAATATTCATGTAATGTTATATGTTTTTAACAGTTTAAAATTTTGACATTAAAGCATTTTGAGAACATTTTGATGCCTACAGAAATCTTTAAGGGTGTTATTTCAATGCAGGAAAATATTCAGCCAGGTTCAGGATCTCAGAATGGCTGCTCAAATCTCCAGTTTGTTTAAAGGATTGAAATATGGTGTGCTATTTCCTGAGTTGGAGATGGGTTGGAATGGGGGTGTCATTTACCTCCTAGGCTAACTAGCTACCTAGCAGTATCTCTAAAAAGTTGCAACAGAAAAATTGCCACAAAAATCTTAATTAAAATATTTAAGCAAACTGCTGATAGTAACCTCTGTCACAGCTTGAGTCCAAAGAGAAATCAGCCAACATGAACACAATTTCCGATTTACTGAATCAAGTGAAAAAAAAAGGCAATTTGGTCTGATTATGTGGCAATAAATAACAGGCACCAACCACAAAATAAGAGCAACCAGAAAAACAACCAGAACCATAATGTTAAAAAAACAACATGGACCATCTATTATTACAGAAAATGTATTTTTGATTGAATTCTAAAAATATTTTGACCAATACCTAAATTGGTGGTGGTCACAAATATCTAGTTATACTGTCTTGTGGATGAGGAGGAGGATCTTTCACTTTAAAAGTACAGTCAACCCTGATGTAATTTGTTTGTTTGTGTGTTTGTATCATAATTTACAATGATAAATGGGGTAGAATTATTAGTAGTTTAATATAAAATAGGTTTCTGATTGCTTTTGTTGTTGTCTTTACTGTTGTTGTTTTATGATGATGGATCAGAGCTAGAGAGGGAGACAGAGAGAGAGGCAGACAGAGTTATTTAGCAGTCATTTGTCCTTGGAAGTGTAATGAATTGTAAAGTGAACGGGCTACAGGCCATAATGCTCTCACAGTGCAGCTCCCACGCTCATCACTCCACCCAGAAACTGTCGATAACGTCCCAACACACACCAGCGCATCGTTTACACTGCAGCAGTCTGCACTCAACACTGTGAACTACACAGCTGTAAACATCTGTCCAACGCCACAGACCAAGTGTACTGTATTGTTGATCAACTCCTGTGATGTTGTATAATGTAATGTTATGTCCTCATACTTTGTGTCATGTCATATCGTGCCATGCCAGATGATGGTGTATCATGTCATGATATGTTAAGTCATGTCACACCATATCATGTTGTGCCACGCTACTGTATGTAATTTAATGCCGTGTCACATTATAGTTCTTTGGTAGTGTCATCCTTTCTCATGACACGTGCTTTAATATGTCACGTTATGTCATGTTATATCATATCACGTTATATTATGTCATGCCAAATCAAATTAAGGAATGTTTCATCTCACGTCACATCATATCATGGGATGTTAGTTCAACTCATGTCATATAATATTTAAAGTTGTGTATGCGGGATCATGCCATGTCAAATCAGATGGACGCTGTATTATGTCAAATTACATCGAGTACACGACATTACAAGGTTACAAATTATATTTATTTATCATTTTACCACACGTCATGTCATTTAGCATCATGTTGTGTCGGTGATGTTTTGGTCACACTGTAAATGCTCTGTATTTGTTTAGCGCCTTTCTAGTCTTCCAACCACTCCGGCAATTCGGAGTTGGAGATTGGAAGCCAACTCCGATTGAACCGCCAATCTTCCAATTAGTGGGCCTCTACCTACTGAGCCAAAACATGTCATGTAACATCAGATGTATTCACTATCCATAAACTGAGGAAAATTCCATAAATGTAACAAAATTCCATAAATGTAACAAAATTCCATAAATAAATTAATTAAAACATTATATTTCAAGCAGTCATTTGTTTTGTGAAATTTGGCAGCAGTCTGAACCAGTGACTTCCATGCTTCACTCAGTAAGCTGCGTTTATGTGCTGGGGGAAAGTTCAATAGTCAGGCGTCAAGTAATTTGTTGAAAAGATCAAACCTTAAAGACAAACGTAAACCTTTGTGGAAGTGGCTGCGTTGCAAGGGAGAAGAAAAGGAAAATGTCCTCAATGTTGGGGGAGGATTTGTGGTCTCTGACATCAGTCTTGGTTTAATCATGAGTTTAGCATTTGTTATTTCCAATCACCTTACTCTATCTCACCAATCAGAGGCAGCGGCTGATGAGATTGAGAGCTGAGATGAGATCAAATTTTAATGATCCCTGTAGGCAAACTGCTTCTTTGCAGCAGAAGCAGCAAAGGAGAAAAAATGGTGCCCCTTAGTTTATTACAAAAAATTCACAGATTAAATCAGTTTCCCCCCTACCCCAGATACACTACAGTGAATATGAATATCTGCAGGATTTAAACATCATTGACTCTCCACACAAACACTGCTGGATGCTGTCAGGCACCTGGCCTTTCTGTAAAAAGACTGAATTAATTTCACATTCATTTCCCTGTGGCCCCCTAAGTACACTGGACAATGTTCACTGAAAAATTCATATAGGGAGTTTACAGCAAAAATTATGAGAATACTAATTATTGTGAATTTTAGAGTGAATTTTCAGCATTATCTTCTATAGATTCATCTGCTGTCTTTCCTTGCAATTTAAGGACTTCTCATCTATGTTGTCTTAAAAACAACTACAAAACTACAACAGCTTCAAAATGGACCTTGAGGTGAAATTGTTTACTCAACCACTGGGTCAAGAAAAAGTCTCGATAGTAATATCATATGAATATTTACAGTAGGTCTATGTCTTTTCTTCTCATGCCCTGTTTAAATGCCTACTGTAGTTACATGAATATGATAAGGACACACTGAACTGAAAATTTGGTGTGCATTTCTACACCTTGTACTCACATTTAAAACCTACAGACGTGCCACTTTTGTAACATAAGGATCATTTTATAGGAATAGGTAGACCTACAATAGCCTAATGATTTTTCGTTGAAATCCCCCCCAGCGCAGCGTCACTGTCTTGACCACTACATACACAAAAGACGCAGATTGGCTAGCCTGCGCATCCGCCCCGCCCTCCTCATTCCTAACGGCCTCTCTGATTGGTCCGCTGCACCGTCAGTCGGACGGGTGACGCCCCTCCATCCGAGCCCGCTTTTCCCCCACCGCCACCCACTCCTCCTCCCGCAGCAGGTTGGGTTGAGCGGTCAGCAAGGGGACCGTGGACAGCTCCCGTCTGAAGAGCAGAGTAACGTAGGAGGAGGAGAGGGCTGGATATGGGGGAGCCACCGCACAGGCCCGTACGATCGAGATAAAAACCGCTTTTTTTATGTACACACGCCGGGGAAAATACACAAAGACACGGAGCTGGAGAGGTCTGAGGAGGACGGGGGAACAACCGCGGAAGTGAAGAAAAAGGGGGGATACGGCTACTGACCCATCCCGGAGCATCAGGGGAGAAGCAGCACAGAGAAAGGAGGAGAAGGAGACATAATTCCGCTCGACCTGATGGACTGAGAGGACAGATGAATGAAGACTGCCTACACTAACGCTTATAGATGCCTGGCCAAGGATCTGGACGCTTATGCCATGAACACGGACATGACAATGGACAGCATCGGCAGCCTGCATGGCGGGGTGGCGGTGAGCTCCGTGGCCCCTGATGCGGAGCTGATGAGCGGCCACAGCCCGCACCACGGCCGCGGAAGCTCTTCGGTAGCGGCGGCGGCCACCCTGCGGATACACCAGGACTTGGCCGCCGCCGCCGCGTCATCCCGCTCGGCCATGGTGTCCGGCATGGCCACGATACTGGACGGCAGCGGGGAGTACCGGCCGGAGCTGTCCCTACCGCTGCACCACGCCATGAGCGTGCCCTGCGACACGTCCTCTCCCGGGATGGGGATGAGCGGCACATATACCACCTTAACCCCGCTGCAGTCGCTGCCCCCCATCTCCACCGTGTCCGATAAGTTCCACCATCATCACCATCACCATCACCACCAGCGGCTGTCCGGGAACGTGAGCGGGAGCTTCACCCTGATGCGGGACGAGCGGGGGCTACCGGGCATGAACAACCTCTACAGCCCCTACCACAAGGACCACATGTCCGGGATGGGTCAGAGTCTGTCCCCGGTGCTGGGTAACGGCTTAGGCTCCATACACAACACCCAGCAGGGTCTCCACAATTACGGCACCACGACGCACGGAGGTCATGACAAGATGCTGAACTTCGACGCGCACCACACCGCCTCCATGCTGGCCAGAGGGGACCACCACCAGCACCGAGGCCTCGGTGGTCCGGCGGCCGGGATGATGCCGCACCTAAACGGAATGCACCACCCGGGGCACCCGGCCGTATCCTCGGCGGGTCACCACCCCCACCCCCACCCCCACCTCCAGTCTCCATCCCACGGGCCCGTGTTGGCTTCCACCAGGGAAAGACCGCCCTCCTCCTCGGGGACGCATGGGATGAACAGCTCGGGGCAGCTGGAGGAAATCAACACCAAGGAGGTTGCGCAGAGGATCACGGCGGAGCTGAAGAGGTACAGCATCCCCCAGGCCATCTTTGCCCAGAGGGTGCTGTGCCGCTCCCAAGGGACCCTGTCGGACCTCCTGAGGAACCCCAAACCCTGGAGTAAACTAAAGTCAGGTCGGGAGACCTTCAGGAGGATGTGGAAGTGGCTGCAGGAGCCGGAGTTTCAGAGGATGTCGGCCCTCAGACTGGCAGGTAAGAGCAGAAAAACAACAAACTGTGATGCCATGCTGCTGCCTTGGTTTGCTTTATTCGTCGGAACAACAAGAGGGATTGAAATCTTCCTCCTAAAGAAAATCCAAAATTATTTCCCCCACTGTCACTAATGGTGCTTTGACTTTTTATCTATCGCTGTTTTTGTTTTGGTGTTTCCTCGTGTATTCTCTCCAGCAGAGAACTCCAATTTAGATGAATGAAATTTATTTAGAATCACTGGTGTTGTGATTACCATTATTGATCAATAACAAAAAGGGATCGATACGAAATGACAAGGTCACGGGATTTCCCTCCAACAGTCCCCTCTCCCTCTGCACTGTGCAATAACCCAGATTTTATTTTCCTATCCCTGCGTGTTAGGACGGAATACGCTGCACATTGACTCAATATCAGCTATTTATTCTGCTCCACATTCCACCCAAATGAAGGCTTAAAAATAAGATAAGTCTCTTCCTGTTTTATATTTGTCTTTGTTTTTTGCAAAAAACAAAGAAAAATATAAAACAGGCAGAGGTTTCTTTTTGAAATAATTCTTTACATTTGGAAGTTTGGCACAACATTTAGGAAATGGTCCATTATATATGTTGACGTTTCCTTGTGTAAGATTAATTAAATCAAGAGGGTGAAATGATTATTCTCATTGTAATTCAGCGGTATCATGCTTTGATTTTGGTTACAGGGATTGTTTTGTTTAGCTGGTGCTGAGACTGTCATTAGCCTGTTAAAGGCTTATTGTGCTCTTCTGGTATTAGCGGGGAGAGAGGTGTGAGAAGGCATTCAGCGCAGACAGAGAGGGTCGGAAGAGGATTTGTGTTTGATTGTGAGAAGCTTGAAGGGGATCAGACAGCTGTGACATAAACATGAAGGTTTGGAGCATCAGTGGGTCTGGTGCCCCCTCTAGTGAGGAACCTGGTTTATGCCCCAACAACAACGTGCCTCTATTTTGTCTGCAGGGGACAGCAGCAGCAGCAGCAGCAGGGACAGAGCAAAATAAAAGGATCAGGTGACTTATAGGGATCAGGTTCAGTGTGAATTATGTTCAGTTTTTCAGGAATATTGTAACATGAACAGAGTTTAATGTTTCATGGGGTTTAGTTTGTCTGTGGTGAGTTCATAGTACGATTTATCATATTTGATGTACTTAACAGGTGTTTTTAAAGGAAATTCTGAAAGCCTAATAATAGCCTACATCAGAGAACTATAGCATGTTTGAATGTCACATGGTAGTCTGAAAAGACAAATGAAAAATTACTAGCATTCACCTGAATTTTTATTAGAGTTTAAACAAATCAGTGTGAAAAGAACTGAGTCCAGGTATTTGGATTTTCATCTTTCTGAAATATTTTCTTCTAGCAGCAGTAACTTAGTGTAAATCAGCATAAAGATAACATGAGTTCAGTCAGTTTTCTTAATGCAGTTTCCAGCTGCGTTTATCTAATCTTTTGTTCTTCAGCTATACATACATTTAAAAATTCAAAGAACCAAATACATTCAGTTACACAGATAATAAAATAATAAATTAGGCGAGATGCATATATCCATAATAGGTTTCTGATAAAAATAAATAATGTAATAAAAAATGTATAACTTGTCAGTATAAAGAAAGCGAAGGATGAGTTGAATAATCTTATTGTAAATGACTCAATCTGTTTGTGCATTTTTGCTTTTGGATATTGTGGCTTTAATGTGAAAATCATGTATCTCCAAAAGGTTAACCTGCCAAGAAAACAAGTTCTCAGCCTTCTGAAAGTGCATGTTTCAAAAATATGTGTTGTTGAGAAGTTTCTCAACTGACAAAGGAACACTTCCCAATAAAAATAAAAATCACCAATACATGGAGATACAGTGTTTTTTTAAAGCGATGCATGTTATTTGCTCAATGTCAAAAATTTCCATATGTTGTATGGCTCAAAATCTTACATGGCCAGTGTCAGAACATTAAATATGAATTTTCAGAATCAACATTATTTTACTAGCAAATAATACAAATATAGATATATAACTAAACAAACCTAAGGAAGCATATAGCTTGAAAAACCACGAGATACACATATACATTAACAACCAGACAAAAACATACTGTCTATTAAATTAATGCTGAGAGAGTGTGTGGCAGTGTGAGGTATGCTGCAATTAATATTACTTTTGAAAAATGAAAAATAAATGATCAAATAATGCTTTCAAACAGTATTTTGTTATAAAGCATGCAATATTTGAAATTATGTGGTTATAATTCCATTTGTAAACTTCCATTTTATTTGTTATTGTCTAATTAAAAACAGTGTCTCTGATGGTTTTGAAGTTTTCAGTGGATTAAATGCTCCTTTGTGGGTTGAGAAAATTCTCCTACTTCTTCGGCTGAAATAAAAAAACAAAACAAAACTTCTAAAGCCCAATATCCAAACCCAATATATTACAAAAATCTTAAAAGCTTAAATCATGTTTTATATTGTCCTGAAAAATTTTGGAGATATTGTTTTATGGTAATTATAGACAATGTAGTGTGGCGCTTGACTTTAAGTAAGAGTAATATACTTTCACTTTAAATTGATGTGTATTCCACTGTGGTATTTCTTTTTACATACAAACACTTTTTGCAACAGAAGTGAATACAGTATGTGAAGTCTGTGTATGTCTATATATATATATATATAGACATACAGATATATATATATATACATATATATATATCTTTAGTTTTTAAATGAAACATACATGTTAAAATGACAAAATGACCTATATAAATGACTTATCTAAATTATACAAAAGCATAATAAAAATGTACTGTTTGTTTTGTGTTGTGTAGATGCAACCTATATGGAGTTTACTGTATACCATTCCTGAAATATTCCTAAATGGAGAGTTAGTTTAGTCTTATTTCAAATGACTATAATAATAATTCTAAACTGATCTCAGAAATAACCTGACTCATGTTGTCATTGTTTTTCATACCAGTATCAATCATTTTGCTGTAATAGGATAAAAAAAATCAATTGATCCCCGTGAGGGAAATGTGTTTTTGGTGTTTCAGTAGTGAGTTTATGGAGATCGTATCATATTCTGAAGTCACTTATCTGCTCGGTTACGTCTGACACATACTGGTGTAGTTATATATTTAGTAGCTGCATCATATGTTTGTTCCTATCTGTTCATTATCCTTTGCTCTGACATTTATTGTGGTTGTTTTTGTGAGGCAAATGAGGCATAAGATGCAATATTTATGGCATACACCTAACATGGTTCCAAGTGGCTGAACAGACATTGCTGGAACTTGATTGGAATTTTTTATTTAATAAGCCTACATTCGGTCATGAGATTTGGTCCAGCCCAGACCCCTATTTTTTAAATTTGTGCACGTATTGTTGTGGATGGGATTACCTGTGAAGGATTTGAGTGTTATTTCATTGGGGGCACTTTGATTTTCAGTGCTGGTATTTGACAATGTAGGTTAATAGACAAAAAAACAATGTGATTGATGGTGGATGGAGGGTGAAGCTGGAGGAGAACAGGGGAGCGTCCATGTCGTCTGTGCTTCCCTGCCTGTTGTAAAATGTCAGCATGCAGATACACACCGTACAGTCTTGTACTTATTGGCTACTGCTGTCTGATGGAGCTGCACTCATCTGCCTTCCCCATGATAATGAAAAACACTTCCTGGCTGCTGTTTTCTTTTTCAAAGGGTTCACAAGTCAAACCTGAAATCATTGTTACGGTTGGATAGTGCCAACATTTACGGTACCTGAGTTTGCTACTGATACCAACATGATACCTCATCAATTCCTTACCTTGAGTAAATAGCTACAAAAACTTTTTTTCATTTAAAAAATTAAAGAAATCAAAAGCTGTTCGATTTACATGCTGTATCTTCTTAATAAGGTAGTCGCTAGTTCAAGAGTCAAGAGTCAGTTTTGTTGACAAAAGGCAGGTGCTGCAATCTAGAAGCTAAGTCTAAGCCAATTAGAGGTAGGCTATAGCCTATGAAGTGTGAGCATTATAGACAACTATCCAGTTGTGCTGACCGATGATCTTCACTTAACCAAGTGCTTGTCAAAGACAAAAAAACAAATGCCACTATCTTAAGGAATTGCCTGGTATATTGGGAAATCATCTGGTCAAGGACGTGTTTAGCCTAGCTAAAGCACATAGATTGGAAATGTGGGGAACTGTATGAAAAAGAGAGAACAACTAACTAATTCACAAATTTGAATCAATTCACTTTTGGATTTTGGATCACTTTGGATCAATTTAGCAGGTACATGGCACAGAGTTATCCGGAAAAGGAACAAAATGTCTTTTGTCTAGCATAACAAAAAGACTGGAAGCACTACTGGCATCAAGCCCATCGGACAACAGAATAGACTGGTGACTAGCCTGTTAGCTAACAAGAAACAGCATGTAAATCTGGAGGGTTTGTTGTTTTTCTCTTTTGGTGGATGAGTTAGCAGTTTCCCCCTGCTTCCAGTCTTTTAGCTAAGCTAGTTTAAATATGCAATGGACCTATCGCTACACCAAATGAAATTATATATTTTTTTTCCCAGTTTTACTCTGTACTTGTAACTGTAATTGGCGTCCTGTGGTTTCACAGAGAATGGGTCAATATAGTCCAGGTTTTTACGTCAGAAACACGCACACATATCTGTTTTTTGTGATGAGTATCTTCAGTATACTTCTAGTCCATTACCTTTTGCTAATTTCATCAATCGCTCTTCATTCCATGGTGACTTTAAAATCACTGTAGAAACTGAGGGAGCTTCAATTCCTAGATCAACAACGCTACAAAAATAGAGCTGAAGTCAAAGGTTGGAGCTGCAACATTCAGACAATAGATAGCAAATATTCCATTGACTCTGAGACGAGCAGAGGAGAGAGAGGAGTGGCATGCAGGGGGGATGAAGAAATGAGAGAGAGGGGAGACTGGGTTATTTTTGGTTTTTCTCTTGCCTTTATATGATCCACATTCATGTTCTGTAGACATTCACAACAATGAAAATGTTAAAGATAATGATAAAAATGATGTTGTGAATCCCATCACATATCCTCCCTTGGTTATTTTGCTTCCTTAATTCCTCTCCACTCTCTCTAAATCAGTTTCTACCTCTCTAAGTTACTGTCTTGATGTAGTCCTTAATTGATTCCAAATAACTGCTGGCATGACCCCAGCATGCAGGTAAAAATGCAAAAATGTGAATTTTGTCCACAGACAAGCACACAGTTCAACAAACTATGTGTGGAGAATAAAGTTTCCAATAATAAATGAATATTGCTTTCATATTTACTTTTCTTTCAAGGAAATTTCATCTGTCCCTATACTAAATTCCATGTTTCCAAGAAAGCTTGAGTTAACTCTCTTTAACCTATTGACGGGCATGTGTCCACCAGCTTACACCATCTCACACTTACCTGGGCCTGGGCGTTTTACCGCCTACCTTGTTTCCTCTTCCCCTTTGGATTGTAGTCCAGGGCTTGTCCTCCATTTCCACTTTCTTCTTTAGACTGTGGTAGCTAAGTCTTCCTAGTTGGTAGTCCTCCCCAGTTCTTCATTCGATGTTAGGATGGAGCATAGGCATAGACAAACACCTGTATCTTACTTGTGAGTGCTTTGGTGGTTTTCCACTTCTCAGAACCACAGAGCATGACAGTCTTTACATTGGTATTGAAGATACTCAGCATTGTGTAGTTGGAGAGCTGGTTTGATAACCAGATTGGCCATAGTATCTTGAATGCCTACTTCAAGTCCTTTGTCTGCTTCTCCATTCCTGCTGATGTTGCTCACTAAGTAAGTGAAATGCTCCATATCCTCTATGGCCTCCCCCCTGAGTGTAATGGGAGTAGTAGTAGTTTCGGGTTTATTCTCATGGTCTTAGTTTTTCCAGAATTGATCTTTGTCAAAGCTGCTTACATCTATCCTGTAGTCTATCTGTCTTCTGCTATGTGTGGTTTTCAAAGACTAGTCTGCTAAATCAAAGTCCACTGGATTCCTGTCCTTTGGTTTTCAGTTGTTCTCTTCATGATCCAGTCAATGGCAACCAGGAAAATCAAAGGAGAGAGGAGGCAACCTTGCCATACTCCTTTTCTGTTTTAATGTCAAATATGTCTGACAGCTTCCCCCTGTAGATGACATGACATTAAATGTATGAGTTTAGAGGGTAGGCCATAGTGACCTAGGAGCTTCCATGGCATTTCCCTGACCAGGCTTCAAAGGCTTTTTCAGAGTATACAATATTAACATAAAGGTTGCTGGGGATGGACAGTAGCATTATGCCTCTCCGGTTGTTGCACTCAACCAGGGGAATTTATTAGCAAAATATTAACATATAAAATAATAATAATAAACTATTGTTCAAATTCACAGTTGCACATTTCTTAATTCTGTACATCAAAATCAGACAAAAATCACGGATAGTGTGTATATCTTAATATTAGTGGTCAAAGGCCCTAAAGACTGCTGCAAGGTCTTTTGAGCACTATTTGAGGCATATTTTATCCTCTTTTAGGTTAGTAAGATTTCGGAGATCATCACATGTACAAGCACAAGTACAGCATGGTGTCGTCTGCATAAAAGTGCAAAGATACATTAAAATGACAAATTAAAAGGCCCAATGGTTGCATATAAATAGCAAATAAAATAGGGATAACAACAGGCCCTTGAGGCACTTTTAGTTTGTACTGCAGCATAATACATGTCATCAAAAATTTTATTACATTAGAAAAGAACAACATGGCAAATTGGCTCTTTGTCAGGTACAGAGGTACTGTATCTGTTTTGGTGTCCACATACTTTTAGTCATGTAGTCAAAGTACAGTATTGCCAAAGCAGGTTTTATAAGGTTTATAATGTGTGAAATTTTCTAAGAATACAACAAATGATATGCACATTGCTAAACACTATATTATAATAAAAGAAAACAAGTATGAAATTGCTAAATGTCTCTCTGGAGCCTTTTCTGTGTGCTTCTTTCGCCTCACCTTAAACCCCAGTTTGAGTCTTTTTCTTTCCCTCGTCATCTCTCTCCTCCCCTGGACCTGTCTCTCTCTCTCTTTTGGGGGGAGGTATTATGTGATCATCTGGGGAATTGAGCACAAGAGCAGAGGTAGCAGCGGCCCAATGAATTATTGATGGGAATCTCGGCGTGACCCGCCTCGGTCTTTTCACTTCACTTCTTCTTCACCTCACAGCCGGGTTAACCAGTCAAAATGGAGGGAGGTAGAGAGAGAGAGAGAGAGAGAGAGAGAGAGAGAGAAAGAGAGAGAAAGAGAGAGAGGATGAGTCCATTGTTTGGTTGGAGGTTGCTGCCGGCCTGTGACTCACTGTGAATTATGGATGAAGAGAAATGCTCGAAAAGGAGGCTGAAATCAGTGTTAGAATAGGAAAGCTCATATAAAAGCTGGAGTACAAATAGGAGCCATGGTTAATGGTTACATATTTAATTCAGTATAATGTACATTTCCACAGCACTTATCATATCAGTACACCAACAGAGTAATGAATACTCACCATTCTACTGCTCGCAATGTCCCTTTTTAACACAAATACTGTTCTCACCGATACATGAAATTGTTTCAACCTTGGCGTTTTTTTGATTGCTGTTACGTTGCTGTCAATGAAACTCAACACTTCCTACAGATATTTCAAATTAACAGCCTACCTGAAAATGATTGCACACTTTGCACTGCTAGAAGGCTTTTCACTGTAATGAAGGAACATGGCTCACTGATGTGGTTTTAATGTTTTTTTTACAACAATGCAGCACTATGGCACAGAGGAATCAGGCTTTGGATACACAGATAATACCGGAGAAGTAGAAGTTTTTCCTCAAGTTGTTGACTTGACTATCACCAGCCCAGCCCACTGAGAAGAGTCAAATTGTGCTGAAAATCTGAATGACTGAACCTAAATATTTTCCATTTTACGCATCCTGCAGCAAGCAGACACAGTGCATTATTTATGAGTTGGACTCTGCTTTTTGACACAGATTACCAGCAGTTACTCTGTGTGTGTGTGTGTGTGTGTGTGTGTGTGTGTGTGTGTGTGTGTGTGTTTGGTCTTACAGTTTCAGACTGTGGGAATGCAGTTTGTGTCTGTTTTCAGGGTTTCTCTTCTGACCTCCTGCATATTCTCAGGCTGCTATCGATCTGCAATAATGGATTTCAGGCTGCTGAGAGGAGACTTTTGATGTTTGTTTGTGTGTCAGCATGAGAAGATTTGACAGAAACAGTTATCTCTGTCCTATCCTGTCGATAGCAGTATTGGAGTCTGGAAACTGAGACATGATAAAGTCTGGTTACAGGTGTTGTGCCAGTGATGTCACTTTAGGCAACGTTGGTTGGAGCTGAAGTTTGAAAAAGGAAATACATTTGTGGGTGTGAAGTGAGCTTAGCCAGACCTCTTTAGCCTGCTTCTCATCTCCTTGAGGCTGGAGGCTCCAGGCTACATCAGCCTCTACTAGCATGACACACCCGAATCTCCGAACCAAATAATGTGTTTTGGAACGCACTGACAAATGTCCTAGTACGGTGACTAGGTGTGAGAAGTTGTTACTTTGCTAGGCCATGAGCTACCTCATAAAATACTCAGCTTCTAGCCTACCTGATATTAACATGTGATCTGTATCTGGGTATACGGATCAAGGAAAAACCAAACTGTAAATGCACTAGGGGTGTAATGATTCACTAAATCCAGGGTTTGGTATACCTTTGTTTTAGGGTTAAGGTTGGGTTTTCAATGCAACAGGGAAAATGTAGAAAATAAAACAGTGACTTATTTGCCATAATTCTTACTGTACAGTAAGAAACTCAAATAATGGCATATTGTCAGTAAGAACAAATACATAACGGAATACAGTTTGACACTAATCGTTGTCCATTTGTCCAATAACTAATGGTCCCATACAGTGGATCAAATAGACTATTTTGACAGTAATTGTTTGGGAGTACTGAACCGACGAGGTTGCATCCCGAACCGAACACCCTGTACCGAACGGTTCAGGACGAATACATGCGCCGTTACACCCCTACAATGCACTCGGCATTTATTATTTATTTATTCATATTTGCATTCAGAATGTGATCGGATCATCAAAAAACACATCTGAAGGTGGTTTGGCTTACTTATTGATCAACCAGGTGAAAATGACATCTGTACAGTTACAGATAACAGAGTCACCTTTATCTCTGCCTCATCCTGCTATCTCAAGGTGCCTGTCAAAGAGACACAAGCCTTTTTTTGGCAAAGGAAAAATGAGTAGAGCACCGCAGCATTTCTTTGGGAGAATCTTGAGGGTCACATGACTGACAAGGGTAGCTAAATTAGCACTAGTGCTAACAAGGTTCTCCTCTAGCTCTGATTGTCTTTTTTTAGTATTTCTAATGCTAGCCTAGTTAGCAACGCTAACAAAAAGTAGCCTGCAAAAGCCTTAGGCTGTCACAGTGGTCCCTTGAGAGGATCTCACATTGCTTCCCTTACCTAAGACGCTGTTTGTACCTCAGCTCTGCCTACCAGATTTGCATATTGAAAGAACAAGAACACTTCTGAATATCCATTGTAAATGCCAAAGATCATATGTCATTATCTAGATAATGTGTGCAGATACAGATTGCAGACAATTACCAGAAGGAGACTAGAGTCAAAAGGTCTGACGTGATTCCAGAAATGCATGTTTTTGCCTCTGTCACTTCGAGACTCTGATTGCATCGTATTCATTCAGTAAAGCACCAAGCTCTTTATCAAATCTGTAAACTCCAAACATCAGCTTTGTGTGTTTAGACTCTCTACAAGCTTCACTGTAGCTTCCAAAAAGAAAATCAGAGGCATAGCATAGTGATTTCTTGTTAAGCATGTCCACACCAATTATGGTGCCCCGGCGGTTGTTGGTGGTAGAAGTGTTGCCGGGGCCATCTGAGTGGCTTGGGTTCAGAGGAGAAAATGGTCCTGTCGCCGCTTTATTATGGTGATCAAATCAAACGTGACACCTGGACTCTGAGCTCATCGAGGCAGAGCGCTCAGAGAATACACACTGCACAATTAGTCAGAGCTGCACAATTCCACACACACATGCGCAGGTAAAAAGCAGCAGGAAGGACAGGAGCACAACTTTCAATCAGGCTTAAAGGCCCTTATCAGCTTTTTCACGTCGTTTACCAGAATTTACACAATGTATATTTAAAACGAACATGCCAGTAATTTTTCTCCATCAGTCTTTCTCTCCTTCCACCATCAGCAACACTCTAAATGATCAAGATGTTGTTTTGTGATGTAAAGCATTACTTTGATATAACCTTGTAACGCTGAAAATAGTCCCCATCATATGCGCTGTTTTGAGTAATGTTGCCACATACCAAGACACACTGTAATCAGTAATTAGCAGCATTTTGATTGGCTTGTTGGTTGGTTTTGGATGAAGTAACCCTTTTTCTTGTCTAAAACCAAATTGTTCTTGCTTCTAATGTTTATTTAATTTTTTTATACAAAAGAACATCAATTCATTACACCTGGAAAAGCATTTTGCGTGGGATAGTTTGTAAAATGTAATATTTTCAGGACCCGCTTGGGCTGATGATGCTGCATGGCGAGTGGCTTATCCTGTAAACAATACAACGTGTTCATATTTGTTCAACGATCCGGTATGTATTTGGTCAAGGTGTCAGAGTCTCAGGTCTAATCAGTATTGGAGACTCGTAGCAATTTAGGTCAGACCTGATCTAGAACAGCAGGAAGAAAGTCTGAATCCAGTTCAGAGGCTGATTGTTTACAATATGTGTAAAACATTACGTGGGATACATTTATTGATGTTTATGTGAGGCACATAGATCACTTTTAAATAGACTGAGTCAACTGAACGTCACTCCCCAATCCCATTACTTCTTATCTTGTCTTTCTCTGGTTTTTATGTCTTCTTCCTTTAGAATTGTCTTTTTCTCGCTCTTTCTATCTTTGCTGCCTTGTTTCCTTCTTCTCGTTGTCCCTTCACCCCTCAGGTTCATTAGTATTGGTGTCACAGTGCTGCTGAAATAACTCTGTCCGGAGGCGGAATGAACAACGACAGGCAGGACAGAACTGTCAGGCAGCAGGCGGGGTTTATGGTGAAAGACAAACAGTGTTAAAAAAAAAAAAGGAAGGGAAATGTCTGGTTTGACCTTGTGTCTAACCAAAATCCTGTATTCACTTCTGAGGATGACAAACACATGAATACATCAAGTTGAATTCTATATTTGAAATTCTGATTTAAATAAGGTATTATTGTGATTACTATTAGTTATATATCAATCATAATTAACATATAATTATTATGATTAATGTTTTTATAAAAGACAATAATTATATTTATTATTATCAATAATAATAATACCAATGTTTCACAAATTAAGTACAAATTTTTTTTCTTATTTTTATCTGTGGTTGTTTACTGCGTCAGCTGACATTTCTCGGTATGTAAATGTGCTGATGTGTATCTATAACAGATCAATACCCTGATGGCCAGATACTGAGACCGAACAGAAACAAGGAAGTGGACGCACATTCTGTTTGTTGTCCTTCCCGCTATTGTCTCTGCTCATTGTGTTGTATTTGGTTATGCTGTTTTCTCTCTCTGTCTGGGATTCAGTGAGGTTTATTTCTGAAATGTGTTTGTGTATGTGTGTGTGTGTGTGTGTGTGTGTGTGTGTGTGTGTGTGTGTGTGTGTGTGAAGCGGCAGTTTTGGGCTGTGGATGGATCGATGCCTTTAATCCCGAGCAGATTAAAAGAGCATTAATACTGCCAATGATAATGTAAACGGTGCGGACCCAGATCTCCATTGATCTGCAGGAACCTGATCCAGAACTGTTCCTGGAAGAGATGGGGGGGTGGGAGGGGCTAACTTTATACAACAGAGACAGACAAGCTGAATCTGAATGGCTCATAATAATAATAAAAATAACAGCATGGACACTTAAATGTGCAATATGATACGCAAATCAATAACTTATTGAAAGGAAGTAGTATGGTCTGTAAAGGATGCAAACTATCTCATAATTCTACCCTGTCACCAGAAAAGAACATTGATATTTGACAATTCTGCAAAATCACTGATTTCTTTCTATAATACCTGCTGAACCGTACAATACCTGCTAACAGCAGTTAAGGTTAAATCGTGATGTCAGGTTTTTAAAAAGCAAAAAAACAATAATTGCAATTTTTGAATTTGGACATTATGAGGTGTGTAATTGTCCAGGGGATCCATAGGTTGTGTCATTTCTACTAGTTGTGTTGTCAGTGTTTGCTGCACGTTTCACTGGGCTGCAAATGTGAATTGGTGAAGGTGCCTCTAATATTGCCTGCATTTTATTTCTTTGCAGCGTGTATTTTTCTTCTTTATGATGTGCATGTGTCATCAAATTGATAGAGATGTTGGGTTTATTTTCTTGTGTTTTGATTGTTTGCATGTTTGTGCATGGTCTTCTCTGCAAGCGTTGTGACCTCCAGCTACACTTGTGATGGGATGATATATACATTTCTTTATCTCACCTACGTGTAATGTGTATTTCTTTTGTTGTCTTTTTGTGCTGATTAAGTCTAAACCAAGCCAAAAAATACCAACAAAACAAAGAACATTATGTGGGTCAGATTGTTCTTATTTGTCCCTCTTGCCCACCTCCTGCAGATTTGGTGGTAAAAGCATTAAAAGCAGCCAGTTTGATGTGTATCAGACAGATGGGTTTGAAGGGAATCCTCCTCTATTTGATTGTGCCACATAACTGGATTCATTTAGCTGAATCTGTCTGTTATTGGATTATGTTTCATATTGGATGGATGGGATCCAATTGTAGATATTACGGCCTTTAATGTAGACAGGTTTAGCAGGACAGAGCAGGCAGAAACATGTCGGAGAAAAGAAAAAAGGTACAGGCAGAAAATAAAGAATAAAGATAAATAATTGCAGGGAATAGAACAGAAAAGAAAAAAGGAAAACAAAAAGTGAAACCAAGTAATAAACATAAAACTCTAATTCTATTAACTATAAAAATGATAAACAATAAAAGTGGGTATAAAAAAGGGTGAGAAAAATAAAATACTCTGTTTGGCCAAAAGTATGTCGACACTCCTCTTTATTCGGTGCGTCTGTCTCCTCAGTTTCTCATCTCTGAGCTGCTTTTCATCTCTCAGAGCAGGAAACCTGAGCAACTCGTATCGCTTGCCGCTGATCGTTCGGAGACAAACACAGCGGTGAGTGGTTTGCCAGGATGTCCGCTTATAGCTGCCCAGCCTCCTTTTGATCAATCGCAGATTACAATACAATCTATTGATCAGAGAATATTATCTTTCTGCCTGTGTTTGTTCTCTGTTGGAGCAGTGTACTGTGAGACTGAGCGCCGATCGCATCAGGCTGGCAAAAACATCACTGATAAGAAAATGTACTGAGAGGCCGGTTAACTCATCATCTATTAGTCAGTGTGTGTGTGTGTGTGTGTGTGTGTGTGTGTGTGATGTCCAAACAGAGCTCCTCTCTTACTTATCCTCATTGTCAACATTTAGCAGGTTAAAGGTTAGTGACTCTTTTCCCTGACGTGTTTAAAACCTTCTCTCCGGAGACGTTCACTTTTGACATGTAACCCTTTTTCTTTTACTATTTTTTTGCTTGGGTTTCACTTTTTACAAGCTCGTAGCACAGTCACTTTATGTTTTAGGGACCTTTTTTCTAGATCTAAATTTAGACAGGTTAAGTTCCTGAGTTCCTCAAAAGGTTACTGGTCCCCTGGGATGGTGGAAACTCCTGGTGAAACAGAAATACCATCAACTGACCACTATCAACAACTGAAATAGATTTTTTGTCTGAATGTTCACAGGTTTTTAACACAGCCAATATCTGCATATGAGTGGATTGTCAGTGTTCCATTGGGACATTCTGAACCTTAATAAAGTAAAACAAATTGGGGGTGGGTGGGGCACTTCTGTTTCTATTTAGGATAAACATATTTGAGTTCTGGCGCTGTAGTTCCCATAATATTTGGATAGTGCAAACAGCAAGTAGAATGTTGCCATGATGCCAGTGGCTGGTTCCCAATTTCCTCAGTATTTGCTACATTGTGCTCCATCTTTACTCTCTGCCATTTAATTCAAACCTGCATTAACTTTAGATTTTTCAGAAAGCAGAAACATGTTGAAAACACAGCCCTGACATATCATCACTCTATGGGTTGATTTGACGAACCTGTTAGCAAACAGCTGCTTATTTACACATTCCATCAGATGCAGAGCAAGATCAGCCTTTACTTAGAGTTGTGTTTGTGTCCACTCTGTCTTTGTTCTCCGCCAGCTCTTGAGGGAAATGTCTCTTTAGCGGCTAAATGCTCCAAGCTAGTTGCTAATTGTATCTATCTGCTGTTTGGTGCCGGGCAGGTAGCTACAGTGGACTTTTCGAGATTGTCTGTTGAAAATAGCTGCGTGATGTGAGCTGTGAAAGTGAACTACAACAGTAAACAATGGGTTGAATCATTGCAAAATATTGATTATAGCAGCTTGAGGTGTCTTTTTATAAGGGGATCAATCTGAGGGGTTAAAGGATGATTAAATGAATAAGAAACAAAATAATATTTCTGTTACACAAAAAAGTCTCGACAGCTCCTCGGCTTCAAGGCATTCTCTCTGTTTATTTCATACATTAATTCAACATATACATTGGAGAGAAAGATCAAATAACGTGTCACATAGTTCAGATAGGCTCTGATGACAATTATATCTTATGATGTACATATTGTTATATTAATAATTATGTCTTTCGCAACCTTTCACATTGCTGAATAGCAGATGGAAAACTTGAGAGGAAAGGAGCTTACAGAGGCAAAATGGAAAATGAGAGACGAAGACAGAAAGAGAGAGAGAGAGGTGGATGACATCAAACTCCTCTGAGGCCATTTCCTCATCAGCTCAATGACATCACTGAGGCATCAAAGGCTGTGATTGGTCAACCAGTTTCTCCTGGTAAACAACTGGAGATACATTACAGTGTGTGTGTGTGTGTGTGTGTGTGTGTGTGTGTGTGTGTGTGTGTGTGTGTGTGTGTTAGCAGGCAGAGAGACCTTTGTCCGGTGATGTCACCACGGACCGTGTGGACATACAGATTATACACTGATAAACTATCTCTCTGCACGCACACACACACACGCACACAGATTCAGTGATTACACACATTCTGAACACTCGCTCTCTGTCTCCCTCTTTGTTCCTCAGTGCAATCAGTCATAGAAACAGATCTGTCCATTTGTCTGTATGTGATGTAGTGCAGGATGTACACGAGTTAATATCACTAGAAAACAGAAACCCTTCATTTTATACTCTATAACACCCTTAAACCTTTCACAGTAGCACTAAGGTTGAATGTGAATGGAATAATTCACTTACCATCCAGTGCCTGTTAACGTTAATGATTAAAGGGTTTAACCCCTGAGTTCAATGGACAAAGCTGGTTATCCAAGAAAGGGTAAAATCAAGGGCAACTGGACTTTTTTCCTCGTTTCCGCTCTCATCCAAGAGGCTTCTTCAATTTGTAACGTCTTTAAGTATCTTCAAGTCCAGTTGCCCTTGATTTTAACTTTCCTTGGATAACTATGAATTGGATGACTGAGAATCTGGATAGACGTCACAATAAAGCTGGTGTTATTGCATGTTTTTCTTATTGTGAACAAAACCAATAAAAAAATACCAATCAGTGCTTTCTGACTTCTGTCTCTGCTTCCTACTGAAGATGTAAATCTTTAAAAAGGGTGTCCAAGTATATAGTTACATTTTTAAGAAAGGGTTAGGGTTGGAAAGGGCTCGGTAATTTCCTAAAACAGCTGGGCAATGTAGTTTTTAGCAAATGTTACTCAAACCTAATTTGTGCAGTGGAGTAAAAAGTGGAGATGTTGGGAACTACTTTCAGCAGCGGATTAATACACATTTGGTGGTATTTACAGCAGTAGGACAGAGTACGTGATACCATGTCATCCTGTGCAATAGTCTGGCTTAGTGATGTGGTTTTTGGCAACAACATTACTCTATTGCACAGAAAAACAATATAGATCTGGCTTGGACAAAACTTGTTGGTTTTCTTGGAATCTGATGGCAATCACTTGCCATAGCTTTTAAAGTAGGCCTGTATGTTATGTTAGTGGATGTGCAGACACTTTTTTCATTATATTCATTTCACGTGTAACAAGACACCTGTAAAGCCATGCTTGGTGAGGCTGTACCTATACAGAATATACTTGCTGCTTTGAACTAAATGGTAACATGCTCACGTTATCAATGCTAACAAGCAGCATGTTTTTTTTTTAGCAATGCTAATGTGCTAATTAAAAAGGAAAAGTCAGGGGATCACCAAAGTCAGTAGGATTCATCCTCTGGAGACAGTGTATGTGCAACATTGCTGTTGTAAAAAAAAATACCAAACACTGGCAAGTTAAAGGTTCTCCAAAATGTGCTGCTTTTTTAGGTTTAATATCTTAGTAAATTGAATCTATTTAATGTTTTGGACTAATGATGGACAACATAAGTAAGGTAAAGTGGAGATGTAACTTTGCACTTGAAATAGAGGTAGAATTGCACTATTGTAACATTTCAGAGGCAAAACAGAAACAAAAATAGTCAATTTGAAGAAGAACATTAGTGCTGGCTTATTTCTCACCCCCAATACTGCATTGTTGAAGGACAAATAGTCTTACAGTTTCATTCATGCTCTCAGTTACTTCTGTATGTGTGTGTGAGGGAGAGGCAGAGAGAGTGTCCTTCCAAATGTGTGTTCCATTTCCGGTTATCTTCTCAAAACGGAAAGAGGGAAGCATCATGGTGCATTAAGCTCAACCACACAGACGCACACACAGACGCACACAAGCTTATAGTGGAGAGCTGATTGCAAAAATGTGTCTCTCTATATATGTGTGTGTGTGTGTGTGTGTGTGAGAATGTGTGTGTGTTTAAGTGCTGAGATTTGATGCATCAAGTGTTTGCCAGGCTGCCATGCTGAGCTTTCGCATTTTAAGAAGTCTGCAGACTATAATATCCTGCAGTATTCCAACTATTGGAAGAATATTCATTTTTTTGAAACCATGTTTTTATACTTTAGAACTTTTATCATTCCTCTCAGTTATGAGATGGATAATAAGCTGTCAAAGAAGTCTGAAATGTCACTGGTTTAACCCAAATATCCAGCGATACAAAGTGCATAATATTGCATCATCTTGTGAGTCACCTCTGCAGCTGTCTGATCTTATGGGCTCATTAAACAAGCACATAATAACTTTCAAAGCAAGGATGCTGCAAAGTAAACAGTAGCACACCCCTTCGATTGCCAACCAGAACTTTTGTAAAATGTTTAAGCTTTTACAGTTAAATCTGAAAGCTAAACTTGAAACATAAAGGCAAGCTGAAATCAAGACTTCAAATCAAGATTTTTTAGGAGGATGGACTCGTATAGGCTCATGTAGCTTGTACACACACTGACACTCTCTTGTTCCTCTAAGCAAGACAAGAAAGCAAACAAAGAGTTGAAGAGCTGACTTGACAGTTGTGGCGTCTTTGGAACATGGAAGTCTTCTGAGGGTGAATTGTCATGCTCGTGTTTGGTCTTTTTGTGATTCTTGTGGTCCCCATTCTCATATTCAGATTGTCTTTAAGTGGCTTTTTGAGAAGAAGCGG
This sequence comes from Micropterus dolomieu, assembly GCF_021292245.1. Taxonomy (NCBI): domain Eukaryota; kingdom Metazoa; phylum Chordata; class Actinopteri; order Centrarchiformes; family Centrarchidae; genus Micropterus; species Micropterus dolomieu. Next base: position 26,235,510 of record NC_060162.1, on the reverse strand, counting down.
TGTCTCCCAACAACTGTACCTGCCAAGAGTGAGGCCTCACAGCTTACTATTACCAACATCCTGTTTCAAGACATCCTATCAGCATGGGTGGTTAGTAACTTTACAAGTAACGCAAATGAGTAAAAAGGTAGTTACAACTAGTCCCGAATCTACTATACATTTTGCTGCATTAACCGAAATGACCAATATAACCAATGTAATCCAAATCTAGTAAGTGCACACTGCCACTGGTGGTCGTGTTAAAAAGCAGCCTGCATCGCCTTTTCACAAGCGAGCAGAAATACTTTCACCCTCCATTAATGGTGTATTAAAAGCATATTTAGTCTGCGCAAATCAAATGTAGGCTACACGCTGTAACATCTAAGTCAGATGATTACTGGATTGATTCTTATTTATTAAAAGAATCCTCTCCTTGTGCAGAGCATGGCTTTCTCTTGCTGGAAATTATTTCTTTTCTCTAATTGGCATTGTTTGCTATTCCTCTTATAGCAATGCCCATCTGTGAATTCATTTAATAGAATGTCCCCGGTGAAACTGATCTTGGCTTTCACTCTGAAGGCTGCCAGCTGATTGTCAAGATTATGTTCATTGATGCTTTAGGAATAATCATATGATGCCTGAGCTGTTGGAGAAATTTTCTAGGATTTTTTTTTTCTTCTTTAAAAATGCTCCCCTTAAATTCTATTTTATTAAAGGGTTTGGTTTTTGCCTATTGCCTTAATCAAATTATTATGGTTTGGTATATTTTTGGGGTTCTTTGCACCACCTCACCATTCCCGACCATGCTATGAAAGTCTTGTGACTAATTGTCAGCACTTCAAGACTGCAGCAGTGGACCCACCCCCGTAAGAAGTAGGCTACTGTTCAAAGCCTGAAGCAGCAGGCAGAATTAAATGCGAGACAGCCGTGATTATTTAGGGGGAAAAGTCACCTGGGACATTATGACAACAGCACCCACATGTGATGTGATAACAATGACACAATGTCACAGCTAAATAATGATTTCATCAAAACATCGCTCAGCCCTCATGACGGAGTGTCGAAGCGTCCAGATGTGGCGCCACACACAAGCAGTGAAGTGTACGTTGAAGGGCGACTTTACTACTTACCCTGCACTTATATGCCCTCTGTGTAATGGATACCAAGGCTTAAGTGGTAATGGTGCAATAAAAAAAAGATACAGAGAGAAAAGGAAGAGGAGAGACATGGAGAAAGGAGAAACAGAGGGAGACAGAAAGGTAGGAGGGGCAGGGAGATGAAGGACAGGAAGGAAACACAGAGGCAAGGAGACAGGAAGGAAAGAAGAAAACAGGAGGAAAAGAAAGAGTTAAAAAGGAAAGACAATAGACAAGAGTTAAAGAGATGATGGAGACAAAAGAGAGATTGAAAACGAGGAGGATGCAAAAGATGGATGACAGGTGAGAAGATGAGAGACAAGAAAGAAATGATAGACTAAGGAAGGAGGGAAGGAAAAGAAAGTGATGAAGGAAATAGGGAAGATAAACAAAAGAAAAGGAAAGATAGCAATAAAATACAAAAAAACACACACAAAGAAAGTCTGAGACAGAGAGAGAGATAAGAGACGGCAGAGCTCTTGAGTTGATGGGAGACCTTTGTGCTATTCTTTTTTCTTACAGACTGAAGTCTGTCTGTCTGAGTCCTGACAGACGTCTGTGGCTTTATATTCAGTTATATTGATCCCCAAACTCTCTGCTCTCTGTCTTCTTTTAATCTCTCACTATGTTGCTCTGTCTGTACTTCTCAGTCTTTACCTCTTCATCTCTATCTCCCTCTTTTAGCATTTTCACAGGCACATACCTCTGTCTGTGTCCGCGACGGTTAGACACAGACAGAGGTATGTGCCTGTGAAAATGCTAAACGAGGAAAATGTTCAATATCCCACAAAGGAAAACTCCCTGTTAGCTCAGCATGATAATTATCTATTAGAATCTAGTGAGCTGGTCTGAGCCCTGGATTTTACTAAGGTGGATAGTTTTGTACAGAACCTGGTAAGACAGCTTTGTTTGTCTGAATATTCTGACATTTTTTCAGACTCTGTTCAGTGCTTTGAGGATAAGTTTAACATGCGTTGAGTTTTAGCAGTATACACTGCAGTCATCTAATATGAGGTTTTGAACTAACGTAACACACCTGATAGTACTGTGCAAAAGCCTTGTCCGGTGTGTGAAGAAATTCTGTAAAGTAAGAATGCTTTCAAAAATAGACATGTTGACAAATTCTATTTATCAATTAACAAATGCAACGTGGTACACCTGCACAAAGTCAAGGGTGTTGTAGGTATATCGCCAGGTGTATGATTAAACAATAATACCAAACAGGTGCTAATGATCATAAATTTAATATGTAGGCTGAAACACAATCATTAACAGAAACAGAAACATATGTGTAGGAGTAATAAAACTGGCCAAAACCTTTTGCACAGTACTGTATATATCTAGTATATTTTGATGGTAAACAACAGGAATTTCATGCATTCACACATTAAAGGGAGAGTCAGTGATTCTGCAGAAGGATTGCTGATGTTTGAACTCAGCTGCCAACAAAAACACCCCTCCCATCAGTCGTCCCTTAGAAGCTCCACCCCCCCAAATCTTAAATCTCTGAGGTTGCTCCAGCGTTGAAATGCCTGGCCCGGTCATATAACTTTCTTTTCTGTTTACACTCTGCAGAGCTTTTCCTCTTTGGCTTTTGGCTTTTAATTTTTTCTAACCCATGCTGCTTGTTGATGTTTGGGACAGTTCATCTCTCACTACCTACAAGAGCTAACTTTGTGTGGTCTGGTTAGCACTATCATTGCCACTAGCTGCCCTTTCAACTGGAATCTCATGTGTCATGTTGTGTATCTAGAGCTGACAAATGTCAAAGTGTGCCGAGTGGAGAAAACATTGTAAATTGGAAACCTTCTTAGGCCAGCATTTTGTAAATGGTCACTTTTTGTGAGTAGATCCGTCATTTCCGTTACATAATGCATTGTGGGACATAGCGTCCATCAGCAGCAGGACACATGCATGGCAATGTGGAGACTGAGCTGCCACTGCCAGGTCTGTGTGGGAGGATGAAAACAGTCTCTAATGACTCCCCTCTCTCTTTCTCTCTCTCTCTGTAAAATGAAACCAGAGTTTGCCGGCTCACTCACTTCCTTAATAAACGTTAGTTTTTACCACACTTCATGAATAAACAAAATGCTTTTCATAAAACTGAATGATTGAAAAATTAATCTAATACATATATGACATATATAATTAATTAAGGATTAATGAATTGTAGTCCATCCATCCATCACAAGGGTGGGGTACACCCTAGACAGGTCGCCAGTCCATCGCAGGGCCACACATAGACGAACAACCACTCACGCTAAGGACAATTTAGGGTCACCAATTAACCTAGACCGCATGTCTTTAGATGGTGGCAGACACGGGGAGAACATGCAAACCCCACACAGAAAGGCTGGGGGTTCGAACCCACGACCTTCTTGCTGTGAGGCGACAGTGCTAACCACCGGACCACCGTGCCGCCCTAATGAATTGTAGTAATTTAATTAATTAATTTGGGGGTAAAAAAACAATTTTGTGTAAAGAATATGTAGTAATAATATATATGTAGGTGAATCAACTGTTTCTCTCAGACTTTAGCTCTCAGACCAATAGCTAAAATATCAGATTTATCTTGATTTAGCTGGAAAAAGTTCTGTCATCCTTAGGCTTAAACACAGATGAATGCAATCAAGTTGACAATATGATTCATTCAGACATATAGATATACAGCTGGCTATCGTCTGCGTAGCTTTAGAAATTGATTTTGTGTTTTCCAATAAGTACCACAGATTGAAAAGAATTGGACCTAAGATAGAGCCCTGAGGGACGCCCCTTTTTAAGGCTTGGTTGCCCATGGCGTTCCTATTAGTGGGAACTGGGATTTCTTTTTTTAAATGTATTTAAGTATTTATTACAACTAGAGCTGAAACAATTCAATGATCAGTCTATGGACAGAAAATGTATTTGCAACTATTGTCACAATGTGACAAGGAGAGCTGAACTTATCAAACAATTTTTTAAATTAAGCTTAACTAACGTGTGACATCTATCTCAGTTCTTTTTGCATCACGCTCTTCCTTTCCATCACCTCCATTTCTATTTTTCCTCCATAACCTCTCTGCTGTTTGTTCTCTTTGTTTCTCTGTATTCACTTGAAATGGCTGCTTCAATAAAACATACCCTGATGTTTTTATTGACGTTTAGAAGCCCTTGACTCTTCAAACCTCTGTATAATACATTGATGTGTTTGCTGTGAGTGTTACCAGCTCTTTAGGCTTTACTCTTCACTCAACCCTATTCAAGTGAATAGAGAAAAGGCTTTAAGTTGAAAGAATGCCTCTTAGCTGCCCTTTAGGAAGACTTGACCTCTTGGTTAGTAGTTGCCATTAACAGCCGAGCTGCGTTTTTAAATGTCTTTCTTCTGTATAGAAGTGGACAAATGTGCTTAATTTCTGTGTCTGGCTTAAAAAAATGTAATTTCACCACTTATGTAGACTGGGTCCAGACGTATGAACCGGCACCCGCATATCAGATTTTCTCAGCAATTTTAAACTGTCTGGTGATGCTCTTGTGAATCGCCAAATGCTGCATTCATGTCATGTGGGAGTTACTTTAATTACCAGTTTCTGACGTGAATATGTGACGTAGAGATAACTCCTATGATGTGATGTGATGAGAATAATTTTGAAGCTGATGATACTGATAAAGGCTATGATTACAATGGATTTAGACTAGGAGCAGAAAGAAAATGATGCTGATAAAGATATTAAAGGAATAGGTCAACATTTTTAGAACTATGCTTATTCGCTTTCTTTCTGAAAGTGAGATGAGGTTATATAAATGTTGCGTTTGTGTGTACAGTAGAGCTGGTGTCTAAATTAGAATGAAGACTATAAGAAACAGCTGGGAGACAGCTAACCTGGTTCTTTCCGAGGTTCAAAAATCTACCTTTCAAAACCTTGAAAGCAAGCAGAATTGTAAAAACAGAAATTTGAACGCTAAACTGATCAGAGGTAAGAGAAGCTGCTGCTGACGGTGGACGTGATGAAGCAGCGTGTGTTCTGAAGGAACTGCACCATCTATCAGTTTCGCATGGTCTTGGTTTCAACATCCCATCCTGAACTCCATCATATGGCCGGGAAGATTATCCTCCTATGTCCTGACAGGCTGCAGTTTGTGCATCCTGCACAAGCACAATAATTCACCATAATGAAAAATGGTGAAATGCAATGTAAAACTACAGAAAAAAAGGCTGCTCACTAAATTACAACAGCTCAGATCATCACCTACTGCTGCACATTACGCAGTCAGGGTTGATGATATGATCACATGTTGCAAAAGCATTTTTAGGGGCATTGCTCAAATTCCTCTGACTTTTTTCCTATATGTCTTGTAAAACATATAAAACCCTGCATCAACTTTTCAATTGGTCATTTTCAGGAACAGTTTCAAGTGTAAATGTAGTTTTCAAAAATTCCTCCTGCAAGTTGCTCTTTAACACACAGACATGAGATTGATATTGATCTTCTCATCTAACTCTCAGAAAGCAAATGAGTGTATTTCCTAAAATGCTGAACTATTTCTTTAAGATGAGCACAATATTCAAGTGGTAAGATGATCATGCTGATGAATCATTGCGGTGAAGATGATTATGATGGTGATGATTTTGTTACTGATGGTTTTCTCACTGATTAACGTTATGGCTGGATATAGTTATTTTTTATTTTTTGACACTCGTGCTATGATACTATACCTGGGTTTTTATACTGATAACAAAACCATATTTTTGTGATACCTTACTTGAGACTCACTTACTTGAGAAATATAAACATTTTTCTATAAAAGCAGTTTTTTCAAATAAAGCTGTTCATTACAATGCTCTGAATAAGAATTCTGACCTTTATAACAGAGTATGAAACACTTTGATTTAAATCAGGAACAGTATGATGAGAAAATTAGTTAAAAAGATTTTAAATCTCACCAGGCATTTGTTGCCTTCAGTTACTTTTTGATACTCAGTGCGACAGACAAATTTTGGTCTGCAACAAAACAGTATGGTGGTTTGCTACTCAGTCCTTTTCAAGATAGTGATTGTTATGAGGTGAGAATGTGGTGAAATGGCGATTATGCTGTTAGGGTAATAATTAATGATATCTAGGTCAAATTACTATGATCCTGTATAACAAAGGACGAGGGAGACACTCTGTGAGAGAGCAGCGGGACAGCTGACTCATACAGAGAGCAAAAAATAGAGAGAGAAGGCGAGTGATTCTCCGTATTATCTGCTGATCTCGTTTTGCAGTTAGGGATGCATTTAGCAACACACTGATGTCTGTGAGGGAGACTGAGAGAGCTGATGAAAGACAGAGGAACCCTGCTTCATTGATCCTATTGATTCAACCCTTACCTTTACAGAAAAGCCACCCCTCCCCCGTCTTTACTCTCGCCCCTCCTCAAACCGGTAAACCCCCTTTGAATAACATAATTGCGTGTTTGATCCTCACTGTAACCTCGATCAGAGGGAGAAAAGTCTGATGGAATCACTCAAGCGTGCTCCATTGACGGCAGACTGCGTTTGTGTGTGTGGGCGGGTGATTTTGATTGATCCCTTTTTACTCGTAAATGTGTCTGCACTTAAAAAAAAATACCTCGTCTGGGGTGAACTGCTGCTGAGTTGCTTTTCATCAAGCTACAGTAAGCAGAAAACAGCAGAGACAGAGAGAGGGAAAGGTTTTCCGTTAAAATGTATTTACAAGACAATACAACTCCAATAATCAGACCAGTACTGCCTCCATATATTTTAAATCTTCATTCATGTCAATTGGATGAAAATATGAATATCCTGCAAAAGTGTGTAGCCCAGTGGGGTTGGAAATGTTTTGTTGTTAGTACAGATGTCAAAGCAATGCTTTTTTTCTGATATAAACATGTTTTTCTACAAAGCCCAATCTTAATTTAACAAAAGAAGCTGTTAAATGTTGTCAAATATAAGTATAATAGTACAAAATAGGATAAATTAAATTAATTATGATCCCTGAAGGTGTGGCCAAGCACTGTGGAGAAAACATAGACATGCCAGGAGGAGGAGAGAAAGAGGAAAGGTGGGGCTGAGAGGGACCATTAAAAGGAGAAAATCCCTGAAGGAAAGTGGCACTAAATGCTGCAAACAGATGTGTTCATGAGCGAGGGACATGGTTAGTGTTTGTTGGTTTTGAAATCCATGGTTGCAGAGCTGCACTCAGCACGTCAGAATATCATCGGTACCCATCCCGAGTTGATTTTTATAAAACAAATCAATGGCAAATCAATGTAGATAAGCAGGAGGTGCATATGCATGGAAGTAATATTGAAAATAAAGACCTGTATGCTCTTTTCTGTCAGGTGGAAGTACCTCCAGTTACTCAGAGCTACCAGAGCATCATGATGATCAACACAAGTCCAGTCAGAGCTCTGAGGAAATGCCAGGTGCAAAACAAACACTCCAAAAGTACACTAAAATGATAGATATGAATATTTCTTTCTGTAGCCTTAACTATGGAAGTGACATTGACTAACACTTGTAACTGAAGCCACTTGGCTGTTTTTGTGTGTAGCAATAAAACTAAAAGATATGTGACTTGCATAAACAGTTCAACCAAACAGTTACAGCAGGCCTGTTGTGAATGTGTGGACATTGGCCTGAACTGAGGTTAGACTCCAGGCCTGTATTGTGTAATGTCTCTTCTGATTTTACCATTTACTCCTGCCATTTCATGCTTTCCTCTACTTTTAACCTTTATCCTCCTTGTGTTTATCATCTCATTGTTTGCTTTTGTTTTCCCTTTGCTTTTAGTTTTTTTTTTTTTTTTTACATGATTTTAGTTTAGGTTTTATTTTTATTTTATTATTATCCATAACATATTATGACTATGATCTTAGATGACTGAACCTCTAAACAGATGTTATTGCCAGTAGTAGCTGTAGTAGTAGCCTGTTTCTTTATACCCATAATCAAATAGCAGGTGCAGTAGATTTAGTAGCAGTTGTAGTAAAAGTAGCGGTGAAAATAGCACTGATGTTTTCATGTCCATCCTTGTATAAATAATGGTTTAACACATTTACAGTTACAGAGGAAATATTTGGGTTTCTGAGAGAAAAAGAGGTTAACAGTACATTTGTTAGATGACTCAAATGGAAAGGCTGTTAGTAACAGTCGTTAACAGCTCAGCTGGATAAAAACACTCTTTAGCTCACAGTCAAATGTTTTAGCACAAAGATCAGCCAGTAAATAGTGGGGTCCAACGTCCAAGATCATCTCAAGCTTAGACTTTGAATAAACAAAACCAAAACTGTGACACGGTTTCAGGCTCATGTGGGGTTTTTTTTACGTACTACATAATATGTCCCATCCATAGATAATAACATGTTTATGTCCCATCTGTATAAATATTAATACGGAATTGAACAGCACCTGTTTATCCAGAAGATAATAAAAATAATTATCCAGCACACTAAAATCTAAATAAAAAAAACATTAAAATGATAAGGTATAGATATGAAACAAGTCTATAAAATAGGTTTATTCAAAACAGGTTCAAAATAAATAGAGCCACTTGCAAAATGTTCACCAACCTGACATGGCATTTATACTGTGCTTTAAAAGCTCAGGCTGATGCTGATGCAATTATGATTATTATGATTATGCCTGTATTATTTCCATTCCATTTAATGTCTTTCAGTTACAATTGCTGTCATTTTATGTATGATGATTCAAAGCAGCTTTCTCTCTGTCACACAGGCATGTTTTTAAACCCAGTGTGTTTATGGAGTTCTTAATATTCAGATCAATAGTGCCACCTGTCAGTGCCAAACTGTATTACATCCACAACAGTTTAAATACTGACAATGCAGAGGATTAACGCTCATTGTTTATAACATTTCACCTATCTACCCAGAAGAACAGAACAATCATCACGTAATGAACAACAGGGACATTTAGATTTGAGTCGTTCATAGCTGCCAGATTTTCACATTCTTAAAACTGAGACAACGAGATGTTGTGTCATGTTTGTACACCATGCTCTGTAAAAGTCAAGGTTAAGTACAAGTACTTCAGACTTCAGTCCGTCCAGAGCATGGTGTGGTCATAAAATCAAACATGGAGTTTGAAAATGTTTCCCTTAGTGTAAACGTCATGTGTTTTTATCATGAAGACTCGAAAGCTACTCAAGCATCTATCATGAGACAAAGACAGAGAGCAGCAGAGAAACAAAAAGGCACTGTGAGGAGACAGGAGGAGGAGTGAGTGTGTGTGTGTGTGTGTGTGTTTTTTTTTTACAGTGAGGATAGTTTCCCCTTACATAATAGTTTTGTGACTGAATTGAGTCCTTAACCTGATTGGTACTGATCAGCCAGGCTATGACTCGTGCATACTTAATTCACAGAGGTAATCAAATCAAACACACCCAGACAGTATGGGCACAGACCTCCTCCCCCTCCTCAGCCATCATTGGTTAAGATACAACAGCAGACACATTAGAGGGTGTGTTATTACTATTATTGTTTATTTTATTTTCCTTTGAGCTCATGATTTAAAAAAAAATAGTCTAAGAAATCATTTAAATAGACTTCACACATCGTAGGTTAATAAATAAAGTGATGAAAATTTGGCCTAAAGCTAAATTATTGTTGGTTATGTTTCCATCTACCTTGTACATACAGTTTAATATTTAAGTACATTTAATATATTTTTGACCACATAAATTACAGGCGTCTTCAGTTCAACCTTATGGTAAATCTAACTGCACAGTGTCAGGAAAATCATTAAAGCAGAAGGCCGCATGTAAAATGTAAACCATTAATGACATTGAAGACAACCCATTACCATTTACACTTAGAGCTGTAATATCACAGTGAGTACACAAACCCGACAGTGCACTGCTCGATCTTCTGAAGCATGTTTCACTTCAGATACGGGAGAAAGACAATAAATACAGTGTAGTGTACAATATACTGAAGGACGCAAAGGATATGCTGCTAGGTGCTGCCTGGTTGTTTAGTCCACATCAGAGTTGACAGCTTTCACACCAGCCTGAACAAACCAAATCAAACATGAAAACACACCAGATTAGTTTGAAATAAACCAAACAGGCTATGAGTGGTGAAAACATGCTAAATAACTAAACGTTATTATGTCATTAAACTTCACACTGCATTTCACACTTGTGTTTTAGTTGTCATATGATTCTGTTGTGTCCTAATTAGTGAGATATCTGAACCATCTTGGTGAGCTTTAGTAATGGGTTGGTGGAAGACTCAGACAGCATGTAAACAGACATCAGATGTACACATGAACTTAACAACAAGGCCTTCTGTTTGTTTCATGTAAGACACCCTGCTTAATCCTCCTCCAATATTCAACTGCTGTTCAAATATTGCAAACGGCAGCGCTAACTCTTTTTTCCCCCCTGTCTCTTCTTCCCATCACCCCACCTCCTCTCCTCTGCTTTCCTCTCATGTCCTCTCATTTCTCTCTCATTGTCTTCTTCCTCCCTCCCCTCCCCTCCCTCCTCGCAGCGTGCAAACGGAAGGAGCAGGACACAGCGAAGGAGCGCAACAGCACACCAAAGAAGTCGCGGCTGGTCTTCACTGACCTGCAGCGGCGCACCCTGCTGGCCATCTTCAAGGAGAACAAGCGACCGTCCAAGGAGATGCAGCTCACCATCTCGCAGCAGCTGGGCCTTGAACTCACCACCGTCAGCAACTTCTTCATGAACGCCCGCCGCCGGAGCCTGGACAAATGGACAGATGACGGAGCCAGTCCCGGCGGCCAATCGTCGGCGTCCAGCACTTGTACCAAAGCGTGATAATAGACGGCGAGGAGAGGGAGAGGCAACCAGGAAGGTTCTTGGGTGGGGCAGGTCGATGGAGGGGTGGGTTGAGGTTTCGTCCGGTCGAAGCCAGGAGGAAAACCAAACTTTTTACCTTTTTTTTTTGTTTGTTTGTCTGTTTTGCTTTTGTCGAAGGCGACAAACTGAGAGAGGGGCTGCTCACTGTGACGACTTATTTGTAGCCTAACCGCCTTTAGCAAATTCATTGTAAATCCATAAAGAAGCTGAAGGGTAAACTCACTTATAAAACATAGAATCCTCACTGGGAAAAAAAACAACTTATAAATCATAGACCTTCACTGCTGATGTCTCCTGGAGGACAACATGCTTTCCCAAATACCAAAGACAAGAAGACAATGTATGTTTTCTATTATGCAATATAAGCTAGGAACCAACAAACCAAACAAGAAGCTAATGAAAGCTTTATGACTGCAGAATGTGCTAGAAGCTCTGGGATGAGATAAACAAATTTCTGAGGGAAACGTTATGGTCTTTTGACCCACAAAATGTCCAACAATGGCAATGACGCATCTGTTTGGGGCAGAGTCGAAGACTCCCATTCAGATTCAGGTTTCAGAGATTGCACAGCCAAATTTAGGAAGCGGTCATTACTGAATTGTGATTTCAAACTAAAGGAGGTCAGTTTGTGCAGCTGAGAGTGAAGTTGGACTATACCTTAAATATGTATTTTTTTTCACAACACCAAAAAAGAAACCATGCGATGATTGCATGTCAAAGTTCATTCTTGAACTTGGAAATGGTAATTTGACAAAATAATCTTAGGATAAGGCCAACATACTAGCTTGGACAGAGTGTTCACAGTATGCTTATGGGAAAAGCTAGTGGACCTCGTGTTAAGATTATTTCATCAAACGTTTTGCCCAAGAAACTGGTCAGTTTATATATCTGTTGACTAATGGCTGGGTGATGGAGAAATCAGTCCAACAACTGTGGTAATTTGGCTGTACAGTCTCTGATTTTAACCTTCAGGTTCACAGAGAGTAACAGAAAACCAAAGTCTGATCAGAATTGAACAGTTGGTTTCCAAAATGTTCTATATCCATTTTAAAAAAGAAACATGTACCTGAAGTTGATCTCTGGAATATACGATCCAGGTTATACATGGATTATTATTTTCTTAAATAACCTATTCAGCTTTCTTTTACAGAGCAACATGTAACGATTTGACTCTTTAAAGGGGGGCAGTGAGGATTCTGGAAGTTAGGAAATGCAAAATATGCAAGCACAAATACACATGGATACACAAACATTCACCAAGGCACACGCAGCTTTACCCATAATTTGAGCTAACATGTAGAGTTACAAGCTTTCTCAGCATACTTAGAGTAGTTCAGTGAAGTATTAGTGTATTATAGATGAATATATACAACTTATGTGAGCACAATCTTGAAGCACATTTTCTTTGCAATAGAACCGGGGCTCTCTGCCAAGCCGAGTGGTCTTCACATCTTAGAAAACTCAGGATACCATTTTTTCTAAACAGTGGCTGACATCCAATCGGCATCTGTCATTACACACTGTAATGTACAAATGCACACACAAACACGCACACACACACACACACAAGCAAATACACCTGCTTTATAGAAACACACACACACAACTTTAAAGAGTCATTTTTACCGAACGTTCCCCAGAATTCCCGCCCCAACCGAAATATTGTCAGCTGAACCAAAGCTAAGCTCCAGTTTACCCTGGCTTCACTCACCCATCACTTGTGTTACCATGGTAACTGATCCATTAGGGCAGCGGTTTCCACCAAGCATCTTAGCATTAGCATAGTCTTTGTTTTCAATCAGAACAAAGACGCTTTTAACCCTGATGAACACTGGTGCTGTTCGATGATGAGAGCTGTAACTGAAACTAAAAGTTGTTTTGAGATTTGAAGGCATCGTTTTTTATGCACAAACTCAACCTTCCCTACAGTAACATCTCTCTTTCAGAGACAAAACGCCAATTCCACAAGCCTGGAGAACACACAAAAAAATTTCTTTATCTGCTGTGACTTCTCCCTGTTTAGATGGGTATAAAAAACGGAAAAGAAACGTGGAAAGTCTCTGAAAATTAAATTTGTTTGGACACAACAACCACAGCAGAGAGAATGTCAACAATACATAACAAAGACATAAAAAATAACAGAAAGTTAAACACAATCCATGTTTAATCAAGAGTGCTGGGTTTCAAGACCTCCTGGCCTTCAATAAATCAGCAGAAGCCACAAAATGTGGTTACACATATTGATTTCTTGAGTCATTTCTGCCAAAGATTTGTGAAATGAGCATGCAAAGCACAAAACAAGAGGTAGTTTGACACTTAAGGCCTCGGTATGCTTCAAACGTGTCCCCTAACCATGTTTATACCTTTACCAAAATTGTCGGACGCAGCGCAAAATCTTCCAGTGTCCGTGTCCAGAGTTTGCGCTTATTTCACAAATCTTTGACTGTGTTCGTTTAGCATTGCTGAATAGGTGCTTGGTTGAAACTTGCTCAGAGCCTTACAAACTAGATTTTACTTGTTGGTGTAAATCCATCTGTAGAACTAAGGTGACTTCAGGAAGCCTCCTGCTGCCATCGCAGATACCACAAAAAACAAACAAACCACAAACCACATCCAGTGACATACACCACAGCAGAACCAGTGAACCGTCTGAACCCGTGGAGGACGAACTGTCCAGGCAGATCAGGGCCTTTGTAATAGTTAAAGAGGACAATCTAAAGACGATGCCTGGCAGGTCCGTCTCTTCTAGAGGGTCAACGGGCCAGAAAACAGTTTGCGCTGCAAACAAATAAGTTTTGTAAAGTCATTTATTAAGACTTTTGTGTTCATTCATCAAAATGAGAAAATTGTAAATGAACTCCTTGTTGATTGTGGAGAAATGTACCACTCTGGAAAAAATCTGATTTTGGTGACAAAACTCAAGATACAATTTGTTTGCAGCACAGGAGAGTTGGATGCTTGGTAAAAAAACAACAGCAGACAGACAGATGAACTGAAACACAGCCTGCCTGTCTCTCTGACTGTCTTTTCTTCACCAAGCATCCATCCCTACCAAATCCCAAAACACCCATTGCTTTTAGTTTGACACCGTCACACTGTACAGCTTCTACACATGATGTAAATACTAACACACCCAAAAAAACCTCAACCGCCACCACCTCCTGCTCTGTTTTAACAGCCTTTACCATCCCCAATCACCTCATCAATCATCTCTCACTCAAGCTATCAAACCAAAAAATAGAAACAAAACCAAAGGAAAGGCGTCAGTCAGCAGCCCCTGCTCCTTCGAAACCCCAGGCTGAGTCCCGGCCTGTTTCGAAGCAAGCCAAAGGCTTTAAGAACGATTTAAAACAAAAAATGGACACTTGAGACTTTTTCTATTTATTGACAAATCGAAACCAAAGAAAACCTTTTTCTGCACCTAACTGTTCCGACAAATGGAAAAAAATAACTGAAGATGGAAGAGAATTATTACCAAAAAAAAAAACAACAAAAAAAACAAAAAAGAGTGGTGGCGACGATGTCGAGGATGAAGGATGACGACGACGAAGAGAAGGAGGGAGGATAGAAGGAAGGATGACATCATGGGAGAAGTAGCTTTATTCTGCCTGATATTGTGTCAGGCCATCTTTAAGGGAAGCAAGTTGGGGACTGAAAAGGGTAAAACCACATGGGAAGGAAGGGAAGGAACCTACAGAGGATGCTGTCGACCGTTTTCTTCCCTCCTATCCCCCCAAAAAGGCAGAACATTAATGTGTCTCTCACGGTTGAAGAGTGTCTTTAACGTGTGCCTATGCAGTTTTTCAAAGTAAAAAAAGGTTAAACGAACAACAGAAACCTCATCAGCTAACAAACCAAAGATTCACCGTTAAGTCCAGTAGCAGTCCTCCTCCCCCCAAAAAGGAAAATCTCGACTTTTGCTTAAACAGCACGTACACACCTTTGGCACAATGTGCATCCACGCTGGGAGCAGTGTGCTGTGGGAAGAATTGTTATTCTACTTCTGTTGTATGCAAACCTTTCTGGGTTAGCATGTAGGATAATCAAGCTAGTGTCATTTTCCTCGTCCTTCAACCCTTATTAAAACTGACAAACTTAAGACAGGATGTTGCATCACAAGTTCTTTCAGGATAGCCAGTATTCTGCTTGTAAGCTAGCGAATATCTAGCTTAATTTACCCACAAACAATTATTATGTCTCACAAAGCTAAAAGCTGGTATTTTGACTGGTCATTCCTCCAGCATGGCATTAACACATTCAGCCATCACAAACTTTTACCATGGCCACATGTTAGGAAGAACTTGTGAAAGAGAAAAAAAACATTTGAAAGTTTACCAGATGGCTGCTACTGCTGTTTGCGTTTCATTTTTCCTCCTGCCACAAGTCATTACCTGCTCCACATGACAAAGTCTACCTCCAACAATCTCCAGCAGTAGTAAGAAAAGCTGCCAGACAACAGTACAGGGATGTTTTACCCCCCCCCCCCCCCCCCCCCCCCCCCCCCCC